>NC_059273.1:14020589-14098089 GCF_017591435.1 Portunus trituberculatus
GTGGTGATATGGGCCCTAATATGGGTACCACTATAAATGAAATTACCTGCGCTGCTAATGGGTGGAAGCTGAAAAGCGTTTCCAATACTCTTCAGTTATACCTACAGGCGCTATATACTATAACACGAAACAAAAATGCTTAATTTTATATCTGATCACCATTATAAGTTCCGTCTTGGCCACTCAACTGGTGATCTTACTTTCCTTACTGATTCTTGGTCGTGTTCTTTTAGGATGAAAAATTTCGCTATTACCTTAAACATATCAAAATTATCTGACAAAGCTTAACTCAAACCTAGAATCTACAAACTATCCACCTATTGCTTCGCTATTTTTTCACCCCCCAGTCCCTCCCTTCTCTCTCTCTCTCTCTCTCTCTCTCTCTCTCTCTCTCTCTCTCTCTCTCTCTCTCTCTCTCTCTCTCTCTCTCTCTCTCTCTCTCTCTCTCTCTCTCTCTCTCTCTCTCTCTCTCTCTCAACCTATCTATCTATCTATCTCTGACAGCTTACAGAGTTGTTACATCTACATTACATGGTATAACAGTAAATAACAGGCTAAAGCTTATATTGTGTTCCCCAGCTTAAAGCCTTTCTCTATATATAAATATATACACTTTTATGGTCGGCCATTCTTCAACAGCCATTCATTCACAAACACTTTGAGCTCCAGTAGCACCTTCAAAATCTGTCTGTGTTGTTAACAGGGTGTTCCACCAACCCACATAATGATCTGGTTTATGATCTGGCCAGTGGTGCCATGTCCGACGCCTGGGTTGTAGCAGCTCACTCAGAGGCAGAGCGACTGCTCGTGCGGTGACTTGAGCCACAAGGCTGCATGACTCGCTATCTTCAACGTTTGTTTCACCTAAACTATATAATATTCCGATCTTACAAACTGCATAACACATCCCTCCTCCCGCAGCCTCGCCGCAAAAGTCTTTTTTACTATTTGCCACATTTTGTCCACCTTTTTTAATGCAAGAGTTAGCCACTGATTTCAAATTTTCATTGTTTTTATTTAGTTAGTTTTTTGTGTGTGGGTAGCGAAGGGTGAAATCTATAACTTGCTGTCTGTTTTTGCTTTAATTCTTCCGGCTGTGTGTAGCAAGGCAGTGTTACCTTCACTTCTTGTTTGTTCGGCATGAAGAGGATGAGCATGGCCAAGATAAAGCAAACATGGAATTTGTTGTTACTAAAGAATAGTTTATTTATTAAATGGGTTAAGACAGGTGTAGTGCATGACACATGCCCGCTGCTGGGCGGCGGCGGGCTGCCTCAGCCACAGCCTGCAGCAGGGAAGGGTGCGAAGGGCGTGCCCATCACCGCCTGCCGGCCTCTTTCATGAGGGCAGAGATGCCGAGCAGCGAGTTGATGAGTTCAGAGTTGCGTTTGTAAGGGAGACCTGCGGCGGCGTCCTGCGGAGCGTGGACCACCTTCAGGATGCGTGCCGCCAGGGAGGCCACTGCATGTGTGGGCGTGGGGCGGAGAGTACACTGTCATTATACGAGTGTAGCATAAACTGGCGTATGTATACAGGTGTATTATGGGAGGGATACGTGGCAAGACTGGAGACTTGGAGGGTGTTTAGTACACACACACACACACACACACACACACACACACACACACACACACACACACACACACACACACACACACACACACACACCTCACGTTCAGGGACATGAAGCTGCTGCCCCTGGGTGAGGAGGCCAGCAAGGACCACCAGCACCAGCACGGTCATGAACACATCGCTGCGCATCCTGCAAGGGAACAAGCTGCTTGAGGAGAGGCTGGCTGGGGGGTGGGGGGCACCACCCACTGTCTGGGAGGGAGAGGTTGGAGGCGGGAAGGGGAAGGTCTGTCTGTCCTTAGTGGTCAAAGGCATCGAATCTTTGGTGTTGTTTGTTGTTTGTTTGTTTGTTTGTTTGTTTGTGACCTTGAGGTGAAGAGTTTGTGTTCCTTGTACAAATGTTCAGGTTTGTGTGTGTGTGTGTGTGTGTGTGTGTGTGTGTGTGTGTGTGTGTGTGTGTGTGTGTGTGTGTGTGCAGACAGACAGCTGGCTGTGAACACACTTGCTCTGTGGGCAGGTGGGTAAGATGGCAGGCAGGCAGGTAAAGTAGTTAGGGCAAGGCTGGCGATGGAATGATGCTGGTGGCAGCTGCTGCCCAATATATATGTATCACGCCTCTTCCTCCCCGCCCCTCACAGCCTGCCACCAAGCCCCCTCCCCAGCGGCACACACGCGGCAGGGAAGTGTTTGTATTGAGTGTTTAGTGGAAGACAACCACTGAAAAGAACTGGCTGGCGGAATTAACGAGTGACAGACACCGGCTCTTAATAAATTTTCTTCGCGAATGTCTGTCTCTTATATGCATTGCGTTGCCTCATTAAAAGGAAAAACATTACTTTTAGGTTTTCTTTGATGTTTTTTTTGTATATATAAAATATGCATTTTATTTTATTTTTTTAATTAATCTATTTATTTGTTTTATTCTATTTTATTTTTATTAGTATCATTTATTCATTTTATTTATTTATTTATTTATCCATTATTTTTTTTTAACTGTTGGAATAATTCATGTATTTATCTGAGAATAAAATCACTTGTCTTCCAAAATGAAGGAAACTCTGTTGACATGGTTTAAGATGAGGAACATCACTCTATCTTGTTCACTCTCGATGAACGACTAACTAAACTGACTCACCCGATAGCAGCAGGCAACACGCGTTACATGTATGGTCTGTAGGTGAACAGATGACAGGTGCAAGACTGACAGGAACATGGGTGGCAGGTGTATAGATGACAAACATATGGATGACTTGTCGGCCTACAGAAAGTGTATGGATGACTAGTGTATGAGGGACAGGTGTAAAGATAATAGCTGTATGGATGAAGAATGTACGAGTAACAGGTGCATGAATGACATCAGGTGTATGAGAGAACAATGCAAAAAATGTTATAATCACTCTAGCCAAAGATAGAAGGATATTATTTATTTGTGTAATTTTTCTACTTAAATATTGTGTTCACTAGCTTCAGGACATTCAAACATCAGTTCATGAAACATACGAATCAAGAGTGAGGTTATTGTTTTAAGCCAAGCCAATAGTGTACATATTATTGTTCTAAGCCAGGCACCTTATACATATTAAGATCACATTCCAACACTTTTACTCTGAATAATACTTCCATCATTGAAATAAAACTAACAGGAATTATATTAAAAAATTTGTATATGAGGAAAATCACAAAAAATGAGATATTATTGTTTATGCCTGCAATAAATTCACTCTAAGCACATGAAAGGCAAACACTCGCGAAGAAAACGAATTGAAAGCTGCAGCCATTGTTATTAATTCATTCCGCTTCCCAGTTCTTTACAGTGGTTGTTTTCCACTAAACACTCAATACACACACTTCCCTGTCGTGTAAGTACCGCGGGGGAGGGGGCGGGTGGAACGCTGTAAGGGGCGGGAGGAAGGGGCGTGCGACATAAATACTGGGCAGCAGCAGCCACCAGCATCATTCCATCGCCAGCCTTCCCCTAACTACCTTACCTGCCTGCCTGCCATTTTACCCACCTGCCCACAGAGCAAGTGTGTCCACAGCCAGCTGTCTGTCTGCATACACATACACACACACACACACACACACACACACACACACACACACACACACACACACACACACACACACACACACACACACACACACACACACACACACACACACACACACACACACACACCTGAAGGCCTGTACAAGGAACACAAACAAACAAACAAACAAACACCAAACCACACCAAACAGTCGATGCCTCTGACCACTAAGGACAGAGAGACCTTCCCCTTCCCGCCTCCCGCCACTCCTTCATAGACAGTGGATGGTTCCACCCTCCCCAGCAAGCCCCACCTGACGTAGCTTGTTCCCCTGCAGGATGCGCAGCGGTGTGTTCGTGGCCGTGCTGGTGCTGGTGGTCCTCGCTGCCCTCCTCACCCAGGGACAGCAGCTTCATGTCCCGGAGCGTGAGGTGTGTGTGTGTGTGTGTGTGTGTGTGTGTGTGTGTGTGTGTGTGTGTGTGTGTGTGTGTGTGTGTGTGTGTGTGTGTGTGTGTGTGTGTGTGTGTGTGTGTGTGTGTGTGTGTACTAAACAGCCTCCAAGTCTCCAGGTGAAGTGCCCCGCCAGGTATCCCTCCCATAATACACCTGTATACATACACCAGTGTATGCTACACTCATATAATGACAGTGTACTCTCCGCCCCACGCCCACACAGGCCGTGGCCACCCTGGCGGCACGCATCCTGAAAGTGGTCCACGCTCCGCAGGACGCCGCAGCAGCTCTCCCTCACAAACGCAACTCTGAACTCATCAACTCGCTGCTCGGCATCTCTGCGCTCATGAACGAGGCCGGCAGGCGGTGATGGCCGCGCCCTTCGCTCCCTTCAAACAGACCTGTTCATTTTAACACATCTCGCATCACATATTTAATGAATAAACATTAAATACAGTTATATGATAAATACTTGTTTTTCCTATCTTGACCATGCCCCTCCTCATGATGACCAGCAAAGGGTATGACAATGCCGACTCTTCCTTGCCTTTAACATTTCTTGTCGCTCCTCAGTGTTATCTTTTCTTCACTGGGACACGGATATCAGAGGCCACTTAAAGTAGCCCCTTCACGGTTCCCTCATTATCCTTGTTTGTCATCCAAAGTTGCCCAAATTTCGTACCAGTGTTCTTTAGACCTCTAAATTTTTTACCGTCTCGTTTCAACTTCGGTCTCTATGAGATTAAAGTAGTCTGTCCTTTATATCTGTTTTGTAACTTATAACTCATGAAGAAAAAACTTTGACCATTCAACTTGAAAAGGAAGCACATCCTGACTCATATTTGGATCTCAAACTACGTATAGCTCCACTTCCTCCTCAGGATCCTCCAAGGCAGAGGTGTCTGGCATATTGCTTCCACTGGTTGTGAGATCTGAGAATTAATATTATTTTGATATTTCATGAAATAATTAATACATCTCTCAAAGATCCATCTTTGTGAGTTGAACACATAACACAGTCTGGAATGGAGGCTTACGTTCATTCCTCACTGCTTTTCTCCTGCTGTGGTTTAGACCATTCTCAAAACGGTAGATCTAAATCCCCTCGTGACTGACATCAGGCCAAACATTACACCTTCTCTGGCATAAATCTTTGGAAGGCTTATGAGCCTAGTAAGGTCCCTCCTTTAATTTCTATGATTATGTGCCTCGGTGCTAACACTTTTCGCAGTCAAACTCTTAACTCCGTCAACATCTATCTTTCCTTCCTCCTTGAAAGTTACTTAAATCTAACACGCTCCTAAAACAGACGACTGATTCAACCCTTCAAAAACCGCCTTGCGTTTCTTTTAATATTATGCCCTTCGCAAGGTTTTCGACCTGTCGGTAACAGGAAGATTGTGACACACCTACCATGGTACCCATGTTCTAGGTGGACGTAATTCCCTTACACCAAGGATGCACTTGGGTGGTGATATGGGCCCTAATATGGGTACAACTATAAATAAAATTACCTGCGCTGCTAATGGGTGGAAGCTGAAAAGCGCTTCAATACTCTTCAGTTATACCTACAGGCGCTATATGCTATAACACGAAACAAAAATGCTTAATTTTATATCTGATCACCAATATAAGTTCCGTCTTGGCCACTCAACTGGTGATCTTACTTTCTTAATGATTCTTGATCATCTTCTGTGAAGATAAAAAGTTTCGCTATTCCCTTAAACATATCAAAATTATCTGATAAAGCGTGACACAAACCTAGAATCTTCAAACTATCCACCTAGTGCTTCGCTATTTTTTCAGACCCCCGCCCCTCCCTTCTCTCTCTCTCTCTCTCTCTCTCTCTCTCTCTCTCTCTCTCTCTCTCTCTCTCTCTCTCTCTATCTATCTATATATATATATATATTTCTATGTATCTATTTCTAATAGCTTACAGAGTTGTTACATCTACATTACATGGTATAACAGTAATAACAGGATAAAGGTTATATTGGTAGTGTTCACCAGCTTAAAGCCTATCTCTCTATATAAATGTATACAGTTTTATGGACGGGCAAGTTTCAGCAACCATTCATTCACAAAAACTTTGAGCCCCTAAACAGTAGCACCTTCAAAATCTGTCTGTGTCGTTAACAGGTTTTCCACCAACCGAAATAAGTGTTTATGAACTGGCGCTGGTTGTGCCATATCCGACACTTTGGCTGAAGAGGCTCACTCAGGACACAGCGACTGCTCGTGCGATGACTTGAGCCACAAGGCTGCATACCTCGCTATTTTCACTGTTTGTTTCACCAAAATTCTATACTATTTCGCTCTTACAAACTGCATAACACACCCCTCCTCCTGCGGACTCGCCCAAAAGGCTTTTACTTTTTGCCACATTTTGTCCACCTTTTTAATGCAAGAGTTAGCCACTGATTTCAAATTTTCATTGTTTTTATTTATTTATTTTTGTGTGTCCGTAGCGAAGGGTGAAATCTATAACTTGCTGTCTGTTTTTGCTTTAATTCCTCCGGCTGTGTGTAGCAAGGCAGTGTTACCTTCAATTCTTGTTTGTTTGGCATGAAGAGGATGAGCATGGCCAAGATGAAGCAAACATGGCATTTGTTGATACTAAAGAATAGTTTATTTATTAAATGGGTTAAGACAGGTGTAGTGCATGAGACATGCCTGCTGCAGAGAGGCAGCGGCCCACCTCAGCCACAGCTTGCAGCAAGGAAGGCTGCGAAGAGCGTGGCCATCACCGCCTGCCGGCCTCGTTCATGAGGGCAGAGATGCCGAGCAGCGAGTTGATGAGTTCAGAGTTGCGTTTGTGAGGGAGACCTGCAGCGGCGTCCTGCTGAGCGTGGACCACCTTCAGGATGCGTGCCGCCAGGGTGGCCACGGCCTGTGTGGGCGTGGGGCGGAGAGTACACTGTCATTATACGAGTGTAGCATACACTGTTGTATGTATACAGGTGTATTATGGGAGAGATACGTGGCGAGACACTGCACCTGGAGACTTGGAGGCTGTTTAGTACACACACACACACACACACACACACACACACACACACCTCACGTTCGGGAACATGAAGCTGCTGCCCCTGGGTGAGGAGGGCAGCGAGGACCACCAGCACCAGCACGGCCATGAACACACCGCTGCGCATCCTGCAGGGGAACAAGCTGCTTGAGGAGAGGCTGGCTTTGGGGTGGGGGGCACCACCCACTGTCTGGAAGGGAGTGGTTGGAGGCGGGAAGGGGAAGGTCTGTCTGTCGTTAGTGGTTAGAGGCATCGACTCTTTGGTGTCGTTTGTTGTTTGTTTGTTTGTTTGTTTGTTTGTTTGTGACCTTGAGGTGAAGAGTTTGTGTTCCTTGTACAGATGTTCAGGTTTGTGTGTGTGTGTGTGTGTGTGTGTGTGTGTGTGTGTGTGTGTGTGTGTGTGTGTGTGTGTGTGTGTGTGTGTGTGTGTGTGTGTGTGTGTGTGTAAACAGACAGCTGGCTGTGGACACACTTGCTCTGTGGGCAGGTGGGTAAGATGGCAGGCAGGCAGGTAAGGTAGTTAGGGCAAGGCTGGCGATGGAATGATGCTAGTGGCTGCTGCTGCCCAATATTTATGTCTCACGCCTCTTCCTCCCCGCCCCTTACAGCGTTCCACCTCGCCCCCTACCCCGCGGCACACACGCGGCATGGAAGTGTTTGTATTGAGTGTTTAGTGGAAGACAACCACTGAAAAGAACTGGCTGGCGGAATTAACGAGTGACAGACACCGGCTCTTAATAAATTTTCTTCACGAATGTCTGTCTCTTATATGCATTGCGTTGCCTCATTAAAAGGAAAAAATTACTTTCAGGTTTTCTTTGATGTTTTTTTTTTTATATATAATATGCATTTTATTTTTTTATTTAATTAATCTATTTATTTATTTTATTCTACTTTATTTTTATTTGTATCATTTATTCATTTTGTTTATTTATTTATCCATTATTTTTATTACTGTAGGAATAATTCATGTATTTATCTGAGAATAAAATCACTTGTCTTCCAAAATGAAGGGAAACTCTGTTGACATGGTTTGAGATGAGGAACATCACTCTATCTTGTTCACTCTCGATGAACGACTAACTAAACTGACTCACCCGATAGCAGCAGGCAACACGCGTTACATGTATGGTCTGTAGGTGAACAGATGACAGGTGCAAGACTGACAGGAACATGGGTGGCAGGTGTATAGATGACAAACATATGGATGACTTGTCGGCCTACAGAAAGTGTATGGATGACTAGTGTATGAGGGACAGGTGTAAAGATAATAGCTGTATGGATGAAGAATGTACGAGTAACAAGTGCATGAATGACATCAGGTGTATGAGAGAACAATGCAAAAAATGTTATAATCAATCTAGCCAAAGATAGAAGGATATTATTTATTTGTGTAATTTTTCTACTTAAATATTGCATTCACTAGCTTCAGGACATTCACACATCAGTTCATGAAACATACGAATCAAGAGCGAGGTTCTTGTTTTAAAAGCTAAGCCAATAGTGTACATATTATTGTTCTAAGCCAGGTACCTTATATGTTTTAAGATCACCTTCCAACACTTTTATTGAGAATAATACTTCCACCATTGAAATAAAACTAACAGGAATTATATTAAAGAATTTGTATATGAGGAAAATCACAAAAAATTTGATATTATAGTTTATGCCTGCAATAAATTCACTTTATGCACATGAAAGGCAGACATTCGCGAACAAAAGGTATGGAAAGCTGCAGCCTTTGTTATTAATTTATTCCGCCGCCCAGTTCTTTTCAGTGGTTGTCTTCCACTAAACACTCAATACACACACTTTCTTGCCGCGTATATACCGCGGGGAAGGGGCGGGTAGCAGGCTGTGAAGGACGGGGAGGAAGGGGCGTGAGACATAAATATTGGGCAGCAGCAGCCACCAGCATCATTCCATCGCCAGCCTTGCTCTAACTACCTTACCTGCCTGCCTGCCATCTTACCCACCTGCCTACAGAGCAAGTGTGTCCACAGCCAGATGTCTGTCTGCATACACACACACACACAGATAGATAGATAGATAGATAGATAGTGGTTAGAGCGCTGGCTTCACAAGCCAGAGGACCGGGGTTCGATTTCCTGGCCGGGTGGAGATATTTGGGTGTGTCTCCTTTCACGTGTAGCCCCTGTTCACCTAGCAGTGAGTAGGTACGTGATGTAAATCGAGGAGTTGTGACCTTGTTGTCCCGGTGTGTGGTGTGTGCCTGGTCTCAGGCCTATCCGAAGATCGGAAACAATGAGCTCTGAGCTCGTTCCGTAGGGTAACGTCTGGCTGTCTCGTCAGAGACTGCAGCAGATCAAACAGTGAAACACACATAAACCGCGTAGTGTAGTGGTTAGCACGCTCGACTCACAATCGAGAGGGCCGGGTTCGAGTCCCGGCGCGCCGAGGCAAATGGGCAAGCCTATCAATGTGTGGCCCCTGTTCACCTAGCATTAAATAGGTACGGGATGTAACTCATGGGGTTGTGGCCTCGTCTTCCCGGTGTCTGGAGTGTGTTGTGGTCTCAGTCCTACCCGAAGATCGGTCTATGAGCTCTGAGCTCGCTCTGTAATGGAGAAGACTGGCTGGGTGATCAGCAGGCGACCGTGGTGGTGAAAAAATTACACCTGAAGGTCTGTACAAGGAACACAAGTCATACTCTTCACCTCAAGGTCACAAACAACAAACAAACAAGAAAAAGCACCAAACAGTCGATGCCTCTGACCAATAAGGACAGAGAGACCTTCCCCTTCCCGCCTCCCGCCACTCCCTTCCAGACAGTGGGTGGTGACCCCCTCCCCCCAGCCAGCCCCTCCTGACGCAGCTTGTTCCCCTGCAGGATGCGCAGCGGTGTGTTCGTGGCCGTGCTGGTGCTGGTGGCCCTCGCTGCTCTTCTCACCAAGGGGCAGGAGCTTCATGTCCCCGAGCGTGAGGTGTGTGTGTGTGTGTGTGTGTGTGTGTGTGTGTGTGTGTGTGTGTGTGTGTGTGTGTGTGTGTGTGTGTGTGTGTGTGTGTGTGTGTGTGTACTAAACAGCCTCCAAGTCTCCAGGTGCAGTGCCCCACCAGTTATCCCTCACATAATACAACTGTATATATACACCAGTGTATGCTACACTCGTATAATGACAGTGTACTCTCCGTCTCACACCCACACAGGCCGTGGCTGCTCTGGCGGCACGCATCCTGAAGGTGGTCCACGCCCCACAGGACGCCGCTGCAGGTCTCCCTCACAAACGCAACTCTGAACTCATTAACTCGCTGCTCGGTATCTCTGCACTCATGAACGAAGCCGGCAGGCGGTGATGGACCCGCCCCCTTCGCGGCCTTCCCATTCCTGCTGCAGGCTGTGACTGAGACGGGCCGCCGCTGCCGCCGTGTCTCATGCACTACATCTGTCTTAACACTTTCAATGAATAAACTATATGGCAGCAACAGCAAATATTAGGTTTTCTTTGACTTTTTCATGTTCTTTGTCTGTATTCGAAACAATGCACAGAGCCAAACTAACGCGAACAAGGAGTCCTGGAGTTTACCCCCCGCCAAAAAAAAAAAAAAAAAAAAAACAGATTGACATCACTAGTTAAATTTTGCATCTGAAAGTTGAATGCAATGTGAGAGAAAGTAGAAAGTCTTGTAGGGATGGGGGGGATGGGAGGGCAGCAGTATAGCGAAACGTGCAATTTTTTGGAGAAAGTGAGAGAGTTTGAAGGTAGTCAGTTGGAGGAGAGTAGTTGATGAGGTGAAATGCTTTTGATTCCATGTTGTTCAACAGAGTGGGTTGTGAAGTGTACTGGACATCAGCGGAAAAGCCCCTCTATACTGAGTTATCAAACATTTTATCGAAAGGCAAGGTGTGTAGTTTCTGGTTTTGATTACCAGTAAAGCACAGACCAAGAATGTTCAGTGTTCAGGAGGAAAACAGTTACGGCTGACTGAAGTGGTGAACTAGACTTAGAAGACCATTGATGAATTAATAGAAAGAGAGTATAGTATATAGAACCTAGTATATGGAACCCTTAAGAACACCACACTAATAGACTTAAGAAAGGAAGAAGGTCCATCTACCGAAGTAATAGAGAGGTTAGAAAAGAAACTTGAAATGATGTTACAGAGAAGGAAAGAAGGATTAGTAGTTTGAAAATGAAAGCTTTGCGTCAATCTATTACAATCTCATTTCTATGTTTGAGGCAACATCGAAACTTTTAATCCTTAAAGAGTCAGTAAGGCAGGAAGGATCACCACTACAGCAGCCACGACGAAACCAAAAACTAGCAACCAGATATACCTATTTTTGTTCTCCTTGGCCAGTGCCATTCCTACATATTAGAAAAAAGTCTTCCTGTCACGGATGTATTAAAAAAAAAAAAAACATACATGGGCAGCATTTCAAATTATTATTTTTTTCCTTTCTAGGTACCAATTAAATTCCAAAAGCAGGGATTCTCAATCCCTTTCTCGCTAAGAACACCCTGAGTAAATCAAATCATCTACACGAACCACCAGTAATCTGAAATCGAACAGAGTGTTAATTTAGAGAGTGAAAATATTACTAACTCAACATGTAATGGTAGCGCAAAGGATATTATTAGATCACCAATTTAAGTACTCCTGGAATGTTAGTCTAGTGACTGACACTAACTCATTATGCAATGGTACTGCAAAGGACATTATTACATCAGCCATCTAAGTATTCTTAGAAATCTTGTGAACCCCTGGGAGTTTGCGAACAATAAGTTGAAAACCCTTGTGATAAAATATAAATAAAAAATAATGAGTAAAATTCAATAAATCAGTCAATAAATAATCATATAAATAAAGAAATAATCGCTAGAATAAAGAACATATATATATATATATATATATATATATATATATATATATATATATATATATATATATATATATATATATATATATATATATATGAATTCAGTTTTCTCTCACTGGGACAAATTAAGCAATACAAAATTTGAATCTTAACCATCACTCACACACACACACACACACACACACACACACACACACACACACACACACACACACACACACACACACACACACACACACTTAATCAGCATCTATAAAATGAAAAATAAGACAACACACACACACACACACAGCATCACCTAATGTCCAACTAAAAAAGGCCAACTCAAGCTCTCTCTCTCTCTCTCTCTCTCTCTCTCTCTCTCTCTCTCTCTCTCACACACACACACACACACACACACACACACACACACACACACACACACATCACCTTATATCAAAGGAAAAACAACACACACACACACACACACACACACATCACCTTATATCAAAGGAAAACAACTTATACACACACACACACACACACACACACACACACACACACACCTTATATCAAAGGAAAAACAACTTATACACACACACACACACACACACACACACACACACACACACACACACACACACACACACACACCATCTTATATCAAAGGAAAACAACTTATACACACACACACACACCACCTTATATCAAAGGAAAAACAACTTATACACACACACACACACACACATCACCTTATATCAAAGGAAAACAACTTATGTACACACACACACACACACACACACACACACACACACAGACACACACACACACACACACACACACACACACACACACACGTTAACATAAATACAACAAATCAAGTACACAGACACACACACACACACACACACACACACACGTTAACAAATACAACAAATCAAGTACACACACACACACACACACACGTTAACATAAATACAACAAATCAAGTACACACACACACACACACACACACACACACACACACACACACACACACACACAGACACACACGGTAAAACACAGTAAATCGTGCTACATAATGGACGGAAAGAGTCAGGAAGGGAAGGGAAGGGAAGGGAAGGCAGCTCGGAGGTTCCCGCCATCGTGACGTCACTGCCTGGGCTAGGGTGGGAGGCTGGCTGGCTGATGACGTCACGGCCCTGGCCTGGGCCGGCCCGGTCTGTCGGGCTCATATAAGTTTCGTAAATAATTTTGAAAATGACCCCTCGAATAAACGCCGCCAGACCTGAATGCTTTACATATTCTTACTTGGCACATACTTTAATATACACCAAAAATAGAAAGAGACTCCAAACTCCAATAATATTAAATTCTTTTTAAAAGAACTACAAATAAAATGTTGGAACATTGACCCATCCTCAAAAAAATTAAGCGTCCGCCCATGCTCACTTCAAAGGAATGAAACATACTTTGAATTCTATGAACAGTCTTTTCCAACACTTTAGAGTGAGTTAGAACTAGAAATAAATAATTCACAAGGATAGCAACAAAACTACTACTGGAAAATTAGCACCTTTAGAAAACAATTCTACTCTCCACCAGTTCCACTGATCACGCAAGGGAAACACTTAAACAAACATCAACTATTTTTTAAAATCAACAACTTGATACTGGCTCAAACAAAATTTTTTCCTGGACGGTCCTGAAAATTTGGCACAAAAAGAATGCCAAAAACAATATGCTGTACATCATACACGCACGAAAAACACTTCAAACGCAACAAAATACTTGTACAAAGCATCAAATCTCACTATTGAGCCCAAATAACCTGTCCAGGAATTACAGAAAATAGTCCTGGATCCTGGGTGGGGGGGAAAGCTAGGGTAGGCATATTCAAAATGGCGGCGGGGGTTGTGGAGGGAACCTCCTCCTCTTGTACCTCACTTAAACCTTCACCAAACTTAAATCTGGCCATGACAGATGTATCTCAATAGCTGATATGAAAGCTTAGTAACGCAGCTGCATATTGTGGTAAGACAGATCTATAATAGTGAGAGATAAGGCATGAAAAGGCTGGTAAATGTGGGATGCGAGATGGCGGCTGTGTCTGTGGTCGGGTGGATCCTCCCTCTCTGCCTCATACAAAAACCATCACCAAACTTAAACCTGGCCATGGCGGCTGTGTCTCAATGCTGGATATGATAGCTTAGTGGTGCAGTTACATATGGAGGCATGACAAGCCTATAATAGTGTGAGATAAGACAGATAATGCTTGATGAAATAGAAGGGGGGGGGAAAGTGGCGGGAGTGGGGGGGAGACTTGTTTACATTAGCGAGTGTTCATGTTAGGATGCTTTCAATGACCTGGTGGGGTTGATACAGTGTGTGGTGTTGGGGGAAAAGTTAGGTATGACGAGTCGACATCGCCAGTACTAGGTCACTCACTAATTATCAGGTTACATAAGGTTAAGTGAGCCACGTCAATATACCCCCGCCCACAACCTAGCCTTCCCTCACCTTACACTGCCAATAACACACACACACACGATAAAAAAAAATATGAGTGTGTGTCCCTTGTTTTTCGTTACACAAGTGGTAAAGCAGTGAATGTGTAAATATGTACAGTACATGTACCTACGTACTTGTGTATATGTGTGCGTGTGTGAGTATATAAGTATGTGTGTATGCATATATGAGCATTGCCACACACAACACCTTACCTCTCAGAGACCAGTATATCTTGTAATAACACTCCCGAATCTCCACAAATAACACAATAAGTACACGTCCACCACACTTGCAATTTCCACACTGAGCTCTCCACTTGTTACTAGCTAGGGACTAGGGTTCCCGCCTAGCCACCCACCGGTCACGTGATGCCGCCTAGCTCTGTCATTGGCTGGAGATCTTAGACAGTGTTTTGATTGGTGAAAAAGTGTGCACAAGTTACACATGTTATGAAAACACACACACACACACACACACACACACACACACACACACACACACACACACATGTATTGTAAAGAGAGATTGGTTTATGTTATAACGTCGCAAAATTATGGGCATATAGCGCTGGAAAGGTATTTTCAAACGTAGCGAATATACATACATACATATATACATACACACATACATACACACATACATACACACATACATACATACATACATATATGCAAACGTAAATATAATAATAATAAGGCAAAGGTTTTCAATCTTTTTCTCGTTACGAATCCCTGAGTTACCCGAAACCCCAGTAATCTGACATCGAAAAGAATGCTAATTTAGTGACTGACACTATTACTAACTCAACATGCAATGGTGGTGCAGAGGATTAGATGAGCCATCTAGGTACAAATGGAAACCTTCTTGTGATCCCATGGGATGTTTCCGAACTCCAGGTTGAGAACCTGTCCTAAAGCAAAACTTTTAATTAATAATTGGATAGTTGCACATAACAATAAATAACTCGCCAAAATTGCCCTAAATCTGCCCAAAAAACCTCTTCATTATTTATAAACAGTCACGGATAATATTCTTCCCTTACTTTTCATCATTTATCAATTGCGATCTTAAAAGAAAAAGTTTAATCCCAAAAAACTTTTTTTTTCAAACTTGATTAAAGTTTCGAAAACTTCAATTACAAAAACTTTGATCTGCTAATCATGATAAGTTCCTAACCTGAATATATGGAAAGAGCATGCTCAGGGTTAAACATACAATGCTTCAGTTGTTGATGTTCTATACAGTTTCTTTATTACATGTGAGGTGGAATGAACAGGCCTGCTACTGGCGGCCCGCCTCAGACACAGCCTGCAGCAGGAAAGGGTGCGAAGGGTGGGATCATCACCGCCTGCCGGCCTCGTTCATGAGCGCAGAGAGGCCAAGCAGCGAGTTGATGAGTTCAGAGTTGCGTTTGAGAGGGAGACCTGTGGCGGTGTCCTGCGGGGCGTGGACCACCTTCAGAATGCGTGCCGCCAGGGTGGCCACGGCCTGTGTGGGCGTGGGGCGGAGAGTACACTGTCATTACAAGAGTGTAGCATACACTAGTGTATGTATACAGGTGTATTATGAGAGGGATACCTGGCGGGGCACTGCACCTGGAGACTTGGAGGCTGTTTAGTACCACACACACACACACACACACACACACACACACACACACACACACACACACACACACCTCACGCTCGGGGATATGAAGCTCCTGCCCCTGGGTGAGGAGGGCAGCGAGGACAACCAGCACCAGCACGGCCACGAACACAGAGCTGCGCATCCTGCAAGGGAACAAGCTGCGTCAGGAAGGGCTGGCTGAGGGGAGGGGGGCACCACCCACTGTCTGGGATGGAGTGGCGGGAGGCGGGAAGGGGAAGGTCTCTCTGTCCTTAGTGGTCAGAGGCATCGACTGTTTGGTGTTGTTTGTTTGTTTATTTGTTTGCTTGTGACCTTGAGGTGAAGAGTTTGTGTTCCTTGTACAGACCTTCAGGTGTGTGTGTGTGTGTGTGTGTGTGTGTGTGTGTGTGTGTGTGTGTGTGTGTGTGTGTGTGTGTGTGTGTGTGTGTGCAGACAGACAGCTGGCTGTGGACACACTTGCTCTGTGGGCAGGTGGGTAAGATGGGAGGCAGGCAGGTAAGGTAGTTAGGACAAGGCTGGCGATGGAATGATGCTGGTGGCTGCTGCTGCCCAATATTTATGTCGCACGCCCTTCCTCCCACCCCTAACAGCCTGCCACCCCGCCCCCTCCCCCGCGGCACACACGTGGCAGGGAAGTGTGTGTTGTGTCTTGAGCGTTTAGTGTAAAATATGCAATGAAAAGAACTGGGCGGCGGAATTAACAAATGACACAGACAACGGCTCTTAATGCGTTTTCTTCGCGAATGATTACTTCTCATATGCATAGAGTGGACGCATTTCTGGTTTTCAAAAAGAATGGATTTTATATTGGTTTGGTCTTAAAAGATGATATTGATCCATAAGTATCTAACACAAACATATAAGTATAAAGCTGGCAATTAATGATGAGTTTATTGACTGTAGATATATTAAAGTAGGTATGGCGGAGTGCTCGGAGTTATGAATGACAAATAAAAAGGAAAATACAAGT
The DNA here is from genome assembly GCF_017591435.1 of Portunus trituberculatus. Lineage (NCBI taxonomy): Eukaryota > Metazoa > Arthropoda > Malacostraca > Decapoda > Portunidae > Portunus > Portunus trituberculatus. The sequence goes on from NC_059273.1 coordinate 14,037,599, forward strand.
TATACCGAGCCATCTAACACTAAATGGAGGCGGATGATGGAATTCAAGACAAGATTAACTATACAAAGCTGAGTAAAGAACAATGGTGAATGATAATGTTGTTTAGTCTCTCAATCGTACACAGGTTTCCAGCACAGGTTGCAGGAACTGTCAGTCATCGCTCTTTGTGTTAACAGGCAACCTTTTCATCCCTTTTGTGGAAAACTGTACGCCATGTTTCTTATTTATTCACTTATGTGTTGTACGCTTTTTATACGGCAACCTAGTATGTTTTTTTCAACATTCTTCTTACCTTCCCTGCGAAAACCCTTAAGTTTGTACAAGCGTCGCTCAAACATATATATACGTCACCCTTGCAATTGACATTCGTGCACCTGTCACCTGTACGTACATTGTACACCTGTCTGTCATTCACAAACTTGTCACCTAAACTTGCTTCATTAACTTACACGCCATCAACAAACAATTCTCATCAGCACACCTGTCTTCCTCTTCCTTCAAGTGAGGCATTTCATCTTTTCACACAAAATGCAATGTTGTTAATAATTCTCAAAGCAAATCTTTACAAATAACTGTTCATTATAATACAATACTTCCACCAGGAAACAAAAAATAATCGAAATAAAAAAAATACCAAAATTATAAAGACGAAAAAGACATCGTTCACCTCGCCAATAATAATTCCACTCGACACACATGAGAGGCAAAATTTCGCGAATAAAAGCCGGTGCCCGTGTCACGCGTTTATTCCGCTCAAAAGTTCTTTTCAGTGGTTATCTTCCACTAAACACTCAATACACACACTTACCTGCAGTGTGTCTGCCGCCTTGGAGGGGGCGGGGTGGCAGGCTGTGAGGGGTGGGAAGGAAGGGGCGTGAGACATAAATATTGGGCAGCAGCAGCCACCAGCATCATTCCATCGCCAGTATTGCCCTAAGCACCTTACCTGCCTGCCTGCCATCTTACCCACCTGCCCAGAGAGCAAGTGTGTCCACAGCCAGCTGTCTGTCTGCACGCACACACACACACACACACACACACACACACACACACACACACACACACACACACACAGACCTTACATACACAAACACACACACACACACACACACACACACACCTGAAGGTCCGCAAAAGAAACAAACTCTTCACCTCAAGATTATAAACAAACAAACAAACAAACAACTAACAACAACAAACAATCGATGCCTCTGACCACTAAGGACAGAGAGACCTTTCCCTTCCCGCCACTCCCTCCATGACGTGGGTGGTGCCCCCCTACCCCCCAGCCAGCCCCTCCTGACGCAGCTTGTTCCCCTACAGGATGCGCAGCGGTGTGTTCGTAGCCGTGCTGGTGCTGCTGGTCCTCGCTGCCCTCCTCACTCAGGGGCAGCAGCTTCATGTCCCCGAACGTGAGGTGTGTGTGTGTGTGTGTGTGTGTGTGTGTGTGTGTGTGTGTGTGTATGTACTAAACACCCTCCAAGTCTCCAGGTGCAGTGTCTCGCCACGTATCCCTCCCATAATACACCTGTATACATACACCAGTGTATGTTACACTCACATAATGACAGTGTACTCTCCTCCCCACGCCAACACAGGCAGTGGCCTCCCTGGCGGCACGCATCCTGAAGGTGGTCCACGCCCCGCAGGACGCCGCCGCAGGTCTCCCTCACAAACGCAATTCTGAACTCATCAACTCGCTGCTCGGCATCTCTGCACTCATGAACGAGGCCGGCAGGCGTTGATGGCCGCTCCCTTCGCAGCCTTCCATGCTACAAGCTGTGGCTGAGGCGGGCTCCCGCCGCCCTGCAGCAGGCATGTCTCATGCACTACACCTGTCTTAACCCATTTAACAAATAAACTATTCCTTAGGAACAACAAATGTTTTATTTCCTTAATCTTGGCCATGCTCATCCTCTTCATTTTAAACAAACAAGAAGTGAAGGTAACACTGCCTTGTAACACACAGCCGGAAAAATTAAAGCAAAAACATACAGCAAGTTATAGATTTCACCCTTTCCTATCCACACACACAAAAAAAAAAAACTAAATAAATACAAACAATGAAAATTTGAAATCAGTGGTCAACTCTTGCATTAAAAAAGGTGGACAAAATGTGGCAAAATGTAAATAGCCTTTTGCAACGAGGCCCTGGGAGGAGGCGTGTGTTATGCAGTTTGTAAGATCGGAATATTATATAGTTTGAGTGAAACACACGGTAAAAATAGCGACACATGAAGCCTTGCGACTCAAGTCACTGCACGAGCAGTCATTCTGCCCTTGAGTGACCATCTGCAACCAAGGTGTCGGAGGTAGCACCAATAGCGCCAGTACATAAACACTAATTTCGGTTGGTGGAACACCCTGTTAACGACACAGAAAAACTTTGAAGGTGCTGCTGTACTGGGGCTCAAAGTGTTTTTGAATGAATATCTGCTGAAGCTTGCCCGATCATAGAACTGTATATATTTATATATAGAGAAAGTCTTTAAGCTGGGAAACACTTACAATATAACATTTAGCCTGTTATTTACTGCTATACCATGGAATGTAGATGTAACAATTCTTCAAGCTATGAGTGAGAGAAAGAGAGAGAGAGAGAGAGAGAGAGAGAGAGAGAGAGAGAGAGAGAGAGAGAGAGAGAGAGAGAGAGAGAGAGAGAGAGAGAGAGAGAGGAGAGACGTGGACCTGAAATAAAAGCGAAGACATAGGTGGATTGTTTGTAGATTCTAAGTTTGAGTCAAGCTTTATCAGATAATTTTGATATGTTTAAGGCAATAGCGAAACTTTTCATCCTTAAAGAACACGACCAAGAATCAGTAAAGAAGGTAAGGTCACCAGTTGAGCGGCTATGACGGAACCTATATTGGTGATCAGATATTATATTAAGCATTTTTTTCGTGTTATAGCATACAGCGCCTGTAGGTACAATTAGAAGAGCTGTTCAGCTTCCACCCATTAGCAGCGAAGGTAATTTTATTTATAGTGGTACCCATATTAAGGCCCATATCACCACCCAAGCGCATCTTTGGTGTGAGGCAATTACGCCTCCACCTAGAACACGGATACCATGGTAAGTGTGTCACAACCTTCCTGTTACCGATGGATCGAAAACCTTGCGAAGGACATAATACTAAAAGAAAAGCAAGGTGGTTTTTCAAGAGTTAGATCAGTCGTCCTTTTTTGGAACGTGTTATATGTAAGTAAACTTCAAGCAAAAAGTAAAGGTAAATGTTGACGGAGTTAGAAGAGCTCGAATGGGCAAACTGTAAGCAACGAGGCACACAGTTAGAGAAATTAAGGGAGAGACCTTAATAAGCTCATAAGCATTCCAAAGATTAATGCCAGAGAAAATATAATGCTTGGCCAGATGCCAGAGGTCTCGTAGGGAGTTAGAGTTAGAAAGCTTTTTTTATTTTTTATTTCATTTTTGAAGACAATTTTGGGTAGATGTAGAGCAATCTTGACCCGATTTTAAATAGAAATGAAAAGCAGCATATGTAAGGCGCAAGTACCGTTTTGAGCCTTGTCTCATACTCTCTATAAACCACAGCACGAGAAAAACAGTGAGAATGAACGTAAGCCTCCATTCCAGACTGTGTTATGTGTCCAGCACACAAAAGATGGATCTTTGACAGAGGAGTATTAATTATTTCATGAAATATCAGAATAATTAATCCTCGGATCCCACAACCAGGAGAAGCAAAATGCCAGACACCTCTGTCGTGGAGCATGAAGAGGAACTGCAGCTGTACGTAGTATGAGATCCCAATAGGAGTAACGATTTGCTTTCTTTTTAAGTTATATGGTCAAAGGTTTTCTTTTCTTTAGTTGCAAGTTACAAAGAGATATAAAGGAAGGATTACTCTAATGTGATAGACACCGAAGTTAAAACGACACGGTTAAAAATTTAGAGGATTAAAGAGCTCTGGCACGAACCTTGGAGAACGTTGGATGGCAAGGAAGGATAGTGCTAGCATGAGGGAACCGTGAAGGGGCTACTGTCAGTGGCCTCTGATATCCGTGTCCCAGTGAGGAAAAGATAACACTGAGGAGCGACAAGAAATGTTAAAGACAAGGAAGAGTCGGCATTGTCATACACTTTGCTGGTCATCATGAGGAGGAGCATGGTCAAGATAGGATAAACAAGTATTTCTTATATAACGGTATTTAAATTTTATTCATTAAATGTGTGATGCGAGGCGTGGTGGAATGAACAGGTCTATTTGATGGGAGTGAAGGGCGGGCCCATCACCGCCTGCCGGCCTCGTTCATGAGTGCAGAGAGGCCGAGCAGCGAGTTGATGAGTTCAGAGTTACGTTTGTGAGGGAGACCTAGGGCGGCGTCCTGCGGGGCGTGGACCACCTTCAGGATTCGTGCCGCCAGGGTGGCCACGGCCTGTGTGTGCGTGGGGCGGAGAGTACACTGTCATTATACGAGTGTATATAGCAAACACTGGTGTATGTATACAGGTGTATTATGGGAGGGATACCTGGCGGGGCACTGCACCTGGAGACTTGGAGGCTGTTTAGTACACACACACACACACACACACACACACACACACACACACACACACACACACACACACACACACACACACACACACACACACACACACACACACGTTCGGGGATATGAAGCTCTTGCCCCTGGGTGAGGAGAGCAGCGAGGACCACCAGCACCAGCACGGCCACGAACACACCACTGCGCATCCTGCAGGGGAACAAGCTGCGTCAGGAAGGGCTGGCTAGGGGTAGGGGGGCACCACCCACTGTCTGGGATGGAGTGGCGAGAGGCGGGAAGGGGAAGGTCTCTCTGTCCTTAGTGGTCAGAGGCATCGACTGTTTGGTGTTGTTTGTTGTTTGTTTGTTTGTTTGTTTGATTGTTTGTTTGCTTGTGACCTTGAGGTGAAGAGTTTGTTTTCCTTGCGCAGACCTACAGGTCTGTGTGTGTGTGTGTGTGTGTGTGTGTGTGTGTGTGTGTGTGTGTGTGTGTGTGTGTGTGTGTGTGCAGACAGACAACGGCTGTGGACACACTTGTTCTTCGGGCAGGTGGATAAGATGGGAGGCAGGCAGGTAAGGTATTTAGGGCAAGGCTGGCGATGGAATGATGGTGGTGGCTGCTACTGCCCAATATTTATGTCTCACGCCCCTTCTTCTCCGTCCCTCACAGCCTGCCTCCCCGCCCCCTCCCTCGTGGAACACAAGCGACAGATAAGTGTGTGCATTTAAGTGTTTAGTGGAACCATCACACACACACACACACACACACACACACACACACACACACACACACACACACACACTGCATCAGCATCTATAAAATGAAAAAGAGACAACACACACACACACACACACACACACACACACACACACACACACACACACACACACACACACACACACAGCATCACCTAATGTCCAACTAAGAAAGGCCAACTCAAGCTCTCTCTCTCTCTCTCTCTCTCTCTCTCTCTCACACACACACACACACACACACACACACACACACACACACACACACACACACACATCACCTTATATCAAACAAACACACACACACACACACACACACACACACACACACACACACACACACACACACACATCACCTTATATCAAAGGAAAACAACATACACACACACACACACACACACACACACACACACACACACACACACACACACACACACACACACACACACACACACACACACACATCACCTTATATCAAAGGAAAACAACTTATACACACACACACACACACACACACACATCACCTTATATCAAAGGAAAACAACACACACACACACACACACACACACACACACACACACACATCACCTTATATCAAAGGAAAAACCAACTTATACACACACACACACACACACACACACACACACACACACACACACACCACCTTATATCAAAGGAAAAACAACTTATATACACACACACACACACACACACACACACCACCTTATATCAAAGGAAAAACAACTTATACACACACACACACACACACACACACATCACCTTATATCAAAGGAAAAACAACTTATACACACACACACACACACACACACACACACACACACACACACACACACACACACACACATCACCTTATATCAAAGGAAAACAACTTATACACACACACAACACACACACACACACACACACACACACACACACACACACACACCTTATATCAAAGGAAAACAACACACACACACACACACACACACACACACACACACACGTTAACATAAATACAACAAATCACACACACACACACACACACACACACACACACACACACACACACACACATAAATACAACAAATCAATACACACACACACACACACACACACACACACACACATCACCTTATATCAAAGGAAAAACAACTTATGTACACACACACACACACACACACACACACACACAGACAGACAGACACACACACACACACACATCACCTTATATCAAAGGAAAAACAACTTATACACACACACACACACACACACACACACACACCTTATATCAAAGGAAAAACAACTTACACACACACACACACACACACGTTAACACAAATACAACAAATGAAGTACACAGACACAGACACACACACACACACACACACACGTTAACATAAATACAACAAATCAAGTACACAGACACAGACACACACACACACACACGTTAACATAAATACAACAAATCAAGTACACACACACACACACACACATACACACACACACACACACACACACACACACACACACACACACACGGTAAAACACAGTAAATCGTGCTACATAATGGACGGAAAGAGTCAGGAAGGGAAGGGAAGGAAGGAAGGCAGCTCGGAGGTTCCCGCCATCGTGACGTCACTGCCTGGGCTAGGGTGGGAGGCTGGCTGGCTGATGACGTCACGGCCCTGGCCTGGGCCGGCCCGGTCTGTCGGGCTCATATAAGTTTCGTAAATAATTTTGAAAATGACCCCTCGAATAAACGCCGCCAGACCTGAATGCTTTACATATTCTTACTTGGCACATACTTTAATATACACCAAAAATAGAAAGAGACTCCAAACTCAATAATATTAAATTCTTTTAAAAGAACTACAAATAAAATGTTGGAACATTGACCCATCCTCAAAAAATTAAGCGTCCGCCCATGCTCACTTCAAAGGAATGAAACATACTTTGAATTCTATGAACAGTCTTTTCCAACACTTTAGAGTGAGTTAGAACTAGAAATAAATAATTCACAAGGATAGCAACAAAACTACTACTGGAAAATTAGCACCTTTAGAAAACAATTCTACTCTCCACCAGTTCCACTGATCACGCAAGGGAAACACTTAAACAAACATCAACTATTTTTTAAAATCAACAACTTGATACTGGCTCAAACAAAATTGTTTCCTGGATGGTCCTGAAAATTTGGCGCCAAAAACAACCTTATATGGCACAAAAAGAATGCCAAAAACAATATGCTGTACATCATACACGCACGAAAAACACTTCAAACGCAACAAAATACTTGTACAAAGCATCAAATCTCACTATTGAGCCCAAATAACCTGTCCAGGAATTACAGAAAATAGTCCTGGATCCTGGGTGGGGGGGAAAGCTAGGGTAGGCATATCAAAATGGCGGCGGGGGTTGTGGAGGGAACCTCCTCCTCTTGTACCTCACTTAAACCTTCACCAAACTTAAATCTGGCCATGACAGATGTATCTCAATAGCTGATATGAAAGCTTAGTAACGCAGCTGCATATTGTGGTAAGACAGATCTATAATAGTGAGAGATAAGGCATGAAAAGGCTGGTAAATGTGGGATGCGAGATGGCGGCTGTGTCTGTGGTCGGGTGGATCCTCCTCTCTGCCTCATACAAAAACCATCACCAAACTTAAACCTGGCCATGGCGGCTGTGTCTCAATGCTGGATATGATAGCTTAGTGGTGCAGTTACATATGGAGGCATGACAAGCCTATAATAGTGTGAGATAAGACAGATAATGCTTGATGAAATAGAAGGGGGGGGGAAAGTGGCGGGAGTGGGGGGGAGACTTGTTTACATTAGCGAGTGTTCATGTTAGGATGCTTTCAATGACCTGGTGGGGTTGATACAGTGTGTGGTGTTGGGGGAAAAGTTAGGTATGACGAGTCGACATCGCCAGTACTAGGTCACTCACTAATTATCAGGTTACATAAGGTTAAGTGAGCCACGTCAATATACCCCCGCCCACAACCTAGCCTTCCCTCACCTTACACTGCCAATAACACACACACACACGATAAAAAAAAAATATGAGTGTGTGTCCCTTGTTTTTCGTTACACAAGTGGTAAAGCAGTGAATGTGTAAATATGTACAGTACATGTACCTACGTACTTGTGTATATGTGTGCGTGTGTGAGTATATAAGTATGTGTGTATGCATATATGAGCATTGCCACACACAACACCTTACCTCTCAGAGACCAGTATATCTTGTAATAACACTCCCCAATCTCCACAAATAACACAATAAGTACACGTCCACCACACTTGCAATTTCCACACTGAGCTCTCCACTTGTTACTAGCTAGGGACTAGGGTTCCCGCCTAGCCACCCACCGGTCACGTGATGCCGCCTAGCTCTGTCATTGGCTGGAGATCTTAGACAGTGTTTTGATTGGTGAAAAAGTGTGCACAAGTTACACATGTTATGAAAACACACACACACACACACACACACACACACACACACACGTACTGTAAAGAGAGATTGGTTTATGTTATAGCGTCGCAAAATTATGGGCATATAGCGCTGGAAAGGTATTTTCAAACGTAGCGAATATACATACATACATACATATATACACACATACATACACACATACATACACACATACATACATACATACATATATGCAAACGTAAATATAATAATAATAAGGCAAAGGTTTTCAATCTTTTTCTCGTTACGAATCCCTGAGTTACCCGGAACCCCAGTAATCTGACATCGAAAAGAATGCTAATTTAGTGACTGACACTATTACTAACTCAACATGCAATGGTGGTGCAGAGGATTAGATGAGCCATCTAGGTACAAATGGAAACCTTCTTGTGATCCCATGGGATGTTTCCGAACTCAGGTTGAGAACCTGTCCTAAAGCAAAACTTTTAATTAATAATTGGATAGTTGCACATAACAATAAATAACTCGCCAAAATTGCCCTAAATCTGCCCAAAAAACCTCTTCATTATTTATAAACAGTCACGGATAATATTCTTCCCTTACTTTTCATCATTTATCAATTGCGATCTTAAAAGAAAAAGTTTAATCCCAAAAAACTTTTTTTTTCAAACTTGATTAAAGTTTCGAAAACTTCAATTACAAAAACTTTGATCTGCTAATCATGATAGTTCCTAACCTGAATATATGGAAAGAGCATGCTCAGGGTTAAACATACAATGCTTCAGTTGTTGATGTTCTATACAGTTTCTTTATTACATGTGAGGTGGAATGAACAGGCCTGCTACTGGCGGCCCGCCTCAGACACAGCCTGCAGCAGGAAAGGGTGCGAAGGGTGGGATCATCACCGCCTGCCGGCCTCGTTCATGAGCGCAGAGAGGCCAAGCAGCGAGTTGATGAGTTCAGAGTTGCGTTTGTGAGGGAGACCTGTGGCGGTGTCCTGCGGGGCGTAGACCACCTTCAGAATGCGTGCCGCCAGGGTGGCCACGGCCTGTGTGGGCGTGGGGCGGAGAGTACACTGTCATTACAAGAGTGTAGCATACACTAGTGTATGTATACAGCTGTATTATAAGAGGGATACCTGGCGGTAACTGCACCTGGATACTTGGAGGCTGTTTAGTACCACACACACACACACACACACACACACACACACACCTCACGCTCGGGGATATGAAGCTCCTGCCCCTGGGTGAGGAGGGCAGCGAGGACAACCAGCACCAGCACGGCCACGAACACAGAGCTGCGCATCCTGCAAGGGAACAAGCTGCGTCAGGAAGGGCTGGCTGAGGGGAGGGGGGCACCACCCACTGTCTGGGATGGAGTGGCGGGAGGCGGGAAGGGGAAGGTCTCTCTGTCCTTAGTGGTCAGAGGCATCGACTGTTTGGTGTTGTTTGTTTGTTTATTTGTTTGCTTGTGACCTTGAGGTGAAGAGTTTGTGTTCCTTGTACAGACCTTCAGGTGTGTGTGTGTGTGTGTGTGTGTGTGTGTGTGTGTGTGTGTGTGTGTGTGTGTGTGTGTGTGTGTGTGTGTGTGTGTGTGTGTGTGTGTGTGTGTGTGTGTGTGTGTGTGTGTGTGTGTGTGTGTGTGTGTGTGTGTGTGTGTGTGTGTGTGTGTGTGTGTGTGTGTGTGTGCAGACAGACAGCTGGCTCTGGACACACTTGCTCTGTGGGCAGGTGGGTAAGATGGGAGACAGGCAGGTAAGGTAGTTAGGACAAGGCTGGCGATGGAATGATGCTGGTGGCTGCTGCTGCCCAATATTTATGTCGCACGCCCCTTCCTCCCCACCCCTAACAGCCTGCCACCCCGCCCCCTCCCCCGCGGCACACACGTGGCAGGGAAGTGTGTGTTGTGTCTTGAGCGTTTAGTGTAAAATATGCAATGAAAAGAACTGGGCGGCGGAATTAACAAATGACACAGACAACGGCTCTTAATGCGTTTTCTTCGCGAATGATTACTTCTCATATGCATAGAGTGGACGCATTTCTGGTTTTCAAAAAGAATGGATTTTATATTGGTTTGGTCTTAAAAGATGATATTGATCCATAAGTATCTAACACAAACATATAAGTATAAAGCTGGCAATTAATGATGAGTTTATTGACTGTAGATGTATTAAAGTAGGTATGGCGGAGTGCTCGGAGTTATGAATGACAAATAAAAGGAAAATACAAGTTATACCGAGCCATCTAACACTAAATGGAGGCGGATGATGGAATTCAAGACAAGATTAACTATACAAAGCTGAGTAAAGAACAATGGTGAATGATAATGTTGTTTAGTCTCTCAATCGTACACAGGTTTCCAGCACAGGTTGCAGGAACTATCAGTCATTGCTCTTTGTGTTAACAGGCAACCTTTTCATCCCTTTTGTGGAAAACTGTACGCCATGTTTCTTATTTATTCACTTATGTGTTGTACGCTTTTGTACGGCAACCTAGTATGTTTTTTTCAACATTCTTCTTACCTTCCTGCGAAAACCCTTAAGTTTGTACAAGCGTCGCTCAAACATATATATACGTCACCCTTGCAATTGACATTCGTGCACCTGTCACCTGTACGTACATTGTACACCTGTCTGTCATTCACAAACTTGTCACCTAAACTTGCTTCATTAACTTACACGCCATCAACAAACAATTCTCATCAGCACACCTGTCTTCCTCTTCCTTCAAGTGAGGCATTTCATCTTTTCACACAAAATGCAATGTTGTTAATAATTCTCAAAGCAAATCTTTACAAATAACTGTTCATTATAATACAATACTTCCACCAGGGAAACAAAAAAATAATCGAAATAAAAAAAAATACCAAAATTATAAAGACGAAAAAGACATCGTTCACCTCGCCAATAATAATTCCACTCGACACACATGAGAGGCAAAATTTCGCGAATAAAAGCCGGTGCCCGTGTCACGCGTTTATTCCGCTCAAAAGTTCTTTTCAGTGGTTATCTTCCACTAAACACTCAATACACACACTTACCTGCAGTGTGTCTGCCGCCTTGGAGGGGGCGGGGTGGCAGGCTGTGAGGGGTGGGAAGGAAGGGGCGTGAGACATAAATATTGGGCAGCAGCAGCCACCAGCATCATTCCATCGCCAGTATTGCCCTAAGCACCTTACCTGCCTGCCTGCCATCTTACCCACCTGCCCAGAGAGCAAGTGTGTCCACAGCCAGCTGTCTGTCTGCACGCACACACACACACACACACACACACACACACACACACACACACACACACACACACACACACACACACACACACACACACACACACACACACACACACACACCTGAAGGTCCGCAAAAGAAACACAAACTCTTCACCTCAAGGTTATAAACAAACAAACAAACAAACAAACAACTAACAACAACAAACAATCGATGCCTCTGACCACTAAGGACAGAGAGACCTTTCCCTTCCCGCCACTCCCTCCATGACGTGGGTGGTGCCCCCCTACCCCCCAGCCAGCCCCTCCTGACGCAGCTTGTTCCCCTACAGGATGCGCAGCGGTGTGTTCGTAGCCGTGCTGGTGCTGCTGGTCCTCGCTGCCCTCCTCACTCAGGGGCAGCAGCTTCATGTCCCAGAACGTGAGGTGTGTGTGTGTGTGTGTGTGTGTGTGTGTGTGTGTGTGTGTGTGTGTGTGTGTGTGTGTGTATGTACTAAACACCCTCCAAGTCTCCAGGTGCAGTGTCTCGCCACGTATCCCTCCCATAATACACCTGTATACATACACCAGTGTATGTTACACTCACATAATGACAGTGTACTCTCCTCCCCACGCCAACACAGGCAGTGGCCTCCCTGGCGGCACGCATCCTGAAGGTGGTCCACGCCCCGCAGGACGCCGCCGCAGGTCTCCCTCACAAACGCAATTCTGAACTCATCAACTCGCTGCTCGGCATCTCTGCACTCATGAACGAGGCCGGCAGGCGTTGATGGCCGCTCCCTTCGCAGCCTTCCATGCTGCAAGCTGTGGCTGAGGCGGGCCCCCGCCGCCCTGCAGCAGGCATGTCTCATGCACTACACCTGTCTTAACCCATTTAACAAATAAACTATTCCTTAGGAACAACAAATGTTTTATTTCCTTAATCTTGGCCATGCTCATCCTCTTCATTTTAAACAAACAAGAAGTGAAGGTAACACTGCCTTGCAACACACACAAATTAAAGCAAAAACATACAGCAAGTTATAGATTTCACCCTTCCCTATCCACACACACACAAAAAAAAACCTAAATACAAACAATGAAAATTTGAAATCAGTGGTCAACTCTTGCATTAAAAAAGGTGGACAAAATGTGGCAAAATGTAAATAGCCTTTTGCAACGAGGCCCTGGGAGGAGGCGTGTGTTATGCAGTTTGTAAGATCGGAATATTATATAGTTTGAGTGAAACACACGGTAAAAATAGCGACACATGAAGCCTTGCGACTCAAGTCACTGCACGAGCAGTCATTCTGCCCTTGAGTGACCATCTGCAACCAAGGTGTCGGAGGTAGCACCAATAGCGCCAGTACATAAACACTAATTTCGGTTGGTGGAACACCCTGTTAACGACACAGAAAAACTTTGAAGGTGCTGCTGTACTGGGGCTCAAAGTGTTTTTGAATGAATATCTGCTGAAGCTTGCCCGATCATAGAACTGTATATATTTATATATAGAGAAAGTCTTTAAGCTGGGAAACACTTACTATATAACATTTAGCCTGTTATTTACTGCTATACCATGGAATGTAGATGTAACAATTATTTAAGCTATGAGTGAGAGAGAGAGAGAGAGAGAGAGAGAGAGAGAGAGAGAGAGAGAGAGAGAGAGAGAGAGAGAGAGAGAGAGAGAGAGAGAGAGAGAGAGAGAGAGAGAGAGAGAGAGAGAGAGAGAGAGAGAGAGAGAGAGAGAGAGAGAGAGAGAGAGAGAGAGAGAGAGAGAGAGAGAGAGAGAGAGAGAGAGAGAGAGAGAGAGAGAGAGAGAGAGAGAGAGAGAGAGAGAGAGAGAGAGAGAGAAGGGAGGGACGTGGACCTGAAATAAAAGCGAAGCAATAGGTGGATTGTTTGTAGATTCTAAGTTTGAGTCAAGCTTTATCAGATAATTTTGATATGTTTAAGGCAATAGCGAAACTTTTCATCCTTAAAGAACACGACCAAGAATCAGTAAAGAAGGTAAGGTCACCAGTTGAGCGGCTATGACGGAACCTATATTGGTGATCAGATATTATATTAAGCATTTTTTTCGTGTTATAGCATACAGCGCCTGTAGGTACAATTAGAAGAGCTGTTCAGCTTCCACCCATTAGCAGCGAAGGTAATTTTATTTATAGTGGTACCCATATTAAGGCCCATATCACCACCCAAGCGCATCTTTGGTGTGAGGCAATTACGCCTCCACCTAGAACACGGATACCATGGTAGGTGTGTCACAATCTTCCTGTTACCGATGGATCGAAAACCTTGCGAAGGGCATAATACTAAAAGAAAAGCAAGGTGGTTTTTCAAGAGTTAGATCAGTCGTCCTTTTTTGGAACGTGTTATATGTAAGTAAACTTCAAGCAAAAAGTAAAGGTAAATGTTGACGGAGTTAGAAGAGCTCGAATGGGCAAACTGTAAGCAACGAGGCACACAGTTAGAGAAATTAAGGGAGAGACCTTAATAAGCTCATAAGCATTCCAAAGATTAATGCCAGAGAAAATATAATGCTTGGCCAGATGCCAGAGGTCTCGTAGGGAGTTAGAGTTAGAAAGCTTTTTGATTTTTATTTCATTTTGAAGACAATTTTGGGTAGATGTAGAGCAATCTTGACCCGATTTTAAATAGAAATGAAAAGCAGCATATGTAAGGCGCAAGTACCGTTTTGAGCCTTGTCTCATACTCTCTATAAACCACAGCACGAGAAAAACAGTGAGAATGAACGTAAGCCTCCATTCCAGACTGTGTTATGTGTCCAGCACACAAAGATGGATCTTTGACAGAGGAGTATTAATTATTTCATGAAATATCAGAATAATTAATCCTCGGATCCCACAACCAGGAGAAGCAAAATGCCAGACACCTCTGTCGTGGAGCATGAAGAGGAACTGCAGCTGTACGTAGTATGAGATCCCAATAGGAGTCAGGATTTGCTTTCTTTTTAAGTTATATGGTCAAAGGTTTTCTTTTCTTTAGTTGCAAGTTACAAAGAGATATAAAGGAAGGATTACTCTAATGTGATAGACACCGAAGTTAAAACGACACGGTTAAAAATTTAGAGGATTAAAGAGCTCTGGCACGAACCTTGGAGAACGTTGGATGGCAAGGAAGGATAGTGCTAGCATGAGGGAACCGTGAAGGGGCTACTCTCAGTGGCCTCTGATATCCGTGTCCCAGTGAGGAAAAGATAACACTGAGGAGCGACAAGAAATGTTAAAGACAAGGAAGAGTCGGCATTGTCATACACTTTGCTGGTCATCATGAGGAGGAGCATGGTCAAGATAGGATAAACAAGTATTTCTTATATAACGGTATTTAAACTTTATTCATTAAATGTGTGATGCGAGGCGTGGTGGAATGAACAGGTCTATTTGATGGGAGTGAAGGGCGGGCCCATCACCGCCTGCCGGCCTCGTTCATGAGTGCAGAGAGGCCGAGCAGCGAGTTGATGAGTTCAGAGTTACGTTTGTGAGGGAGACCTAGGGCGGCGTCCTGCGGGGCGTGGACCACCTTCAGGATTCGTGCCGCCAGGGTGGCCACGGCCTGTGTGTGCGTGGGGCGGAGAGTACACTGTCATTATACGAGTGTATATAGCAAACACTGGTGTATGTATACAGGTGTATTATGGGAGGGATACCTGGCGGGGCACTGCACCTGGAGACTTGGAGGCTGTTTAGTACACACACACACACACACACACACACACACACACACACACACACACACTCACGTTCGGGGATATGAAGCTCTTGCCCCTGGGTGAGGAGAGCAGCGAGGACCACCAGCACCAGCACGGCCACGAACACACCGCTGCGCATCCTGCAAGGGAACAAGCTGCGTCAGGAAGGGCTGGCTAGGGGTAGGGGGTCACCACCCACTGTCTGGGATGGAGTGGCGGGAGGCGGGAAGGGGAAGGTCTCTCTGTCCTTAGTGGTCAGAGGCATCGACTGTTTGGTGTTGTTTGTTGTTTGTTTGTTTGTTTGCTTGATTGTTTGTTTGCTTGTGACCTTGAGGTGAAGAGTTTGTTTTCCTTGCGCAGACCTACAGGTCTGTGTGTGTGTGTGTGTGTGTGTGTGTGTGTGTGTGTGTGTGTGTGTGTGTGTGTGTGTGTGTGTGTGCAGACAGACAGCGGCTGTGGACACACTTGTTCTTCGGGCAGGTGGATAAGATGGGAGGCAGGCAGGTAAGGTATTTAGGGCAAGGCCGGCGATGGAATGATGCTGGTGGCTGCTGTTGCCCAATATTTATGTTTCACTCCCCTTCCTCTCCGTCCCTCACAGCCTGCCTCCCCGCCCCCTCCCTCGTGGAACACAAGCGACAGATAAGTGTGTGCATTAAGTGTTTAGTGGAAAACATGCAATAACAAGAACTGGGCGGCGGAATTAATGACTGACACAGACAATGGCTCTTAATACGTTTTCTACGCGAATAATTGCCTCTCATATGCATAGAGTGGATACATTCCAGGTTTTCAAAAAGAATGGATTTTATATTGGTTTGATCTCAAAAGATGATATTGATCCTTAGGTATCTAACACAAACACGTAAGTATACAGCTGAAAGTTAATAATGAGTTTATTGACTGTAGATATGTAAAAGTAGGTATGACGGAGTGCTCGGAGTTATAAATGACAAATGAAAAGGAAAATAAATGTTTTAACGAGCTATATAACATTAAATGGAGGCGGATGATGTAGTTCAAGACAAGATTGACTCTACAAACTCTAAGTAATGAACAATTCTGAATGATGATGTTGTTTAGTCTCTCAATCACACACACTTTTCTGGCACAGGTTGCAAGAACTATCAGCCACCGCTCATTGTGTTAACAGGCAACCTTTTCATCCTTTTTGTGGAAAACTGTACGTCATGATGCTCCTGTACTTATCAAATGTTAAAAAAAAATCACGACAACCTGGTATGTTTTTTCTCAACATTCCTCTTACCTTCCCTGCGTACACCTAAAGTTTGTACAAGCGTTGCTCACACATACGTCATCATTGCAATTGACATTCGTGCTCCTGTCACCTGTACGTCCATTGTACACCTGTCTGTCATTCACAAACTTGTCACCTAAACTTGCGTTATTAACTTACACGCCATCAACAAACACTTGTCATTAGCACACCTGTCTTCTGCTTCCTTAAGGAGAGACATCACTTCCTCACACATAAAATGCAATGATATTCATTATTTTCAAAGCAAATCTTTACAAACAACTCTTCATTATTACAAAATACTTCCATCTGGGAAACAAATCAATAATCGGAATAATTTTTTTTTTAAATCAAAACAAAAATCATAAAAACGAAAAAGACATCGTTCACCTCGCCAATACTAATTCGACTCGACACACATGAGAGGCAAACGTTCGCGAATAAAACCCGGTGCCCGTGTCACACGTTTATTCAGCCGGCCAATTCTTTTCATTGCATGTCTTCAACTAAACACTCAATACACATACTTACTTGCCTTGTGTCTGCCGCGTGGGAGGGGACGGGGTGGCAAGCTGTGAGGGGCGGGGAGGAAGGGGCGTGAAACATAAATATTGTGTAGCAGCAGCCACCAACATCATTCCATTGCCAGCCTTGCCCTAACTACCTTACCTGCCTGCCTGCCATCTTACCAACCTTCCCACAACGCAAGTGTTTCCACAGCCAGCTGTCTGTCTGCACACACACACACACACACACACACACACACACACACACACACACGTCTGAACACCAAACAGTCGATGCCTCTGACCACTAAGGACAGAGAGCCCTTCCCTTTCCCACCTCCCGCCACTCCCTCCCAGACAGTAGGTGGTGCCCCTTTCTCTCCCGCCAGTCCCTCCTGACGTAGCTTGTTCCCCTGCAGGATGCGCAGCTGTGTGTTCGTGGCCGTGCTGGTGCTGGTGGTTTTCGCTGCCCTCCTCAGCCAGGGGCAGGAGCTTCATGTCCCCGAGCGTGAGGTGTGTGTGTGTGTGTGTGTATGTGTGTGTGTGTGTGTGAGTGTGTGTGTGTGTGTGTGTGTGTGTGTGTGTGTAATTCACTGTTTGATCTGCTGCAGTGTGTGTGTGTGTGTGTGTGTGTGTGTGTGTGTACTAAACAGCCTACAAATCTCCAGGTGCAGTGTCCCGCCAGGTATCCCTCCTATAATACACCTGTATACTTTTTACTTTTTGGGGCACCTCTTATCTATACATACACCAGTGTATGCTACACTCTTATAATGACAGTGTACTCTCCGCCCCACGCCCACACAGGCCGTGGCCACCCTGGCGGCACGCATCCTGAAGGTGGTCTACGGCCCGCAGGACACCGCCGCAGGTGTCCCTCACAAACGCAACTCTGAACTCATCAACTCCCTCCTCGGCATCTCTGCGCTCATGAACGAGGCGGGCAGGCGGTGATGGCCGCACCACTCACACCCTTCCTTGCTGCAAGCTGTGGCTATGGCGGGCTGCCACCGCCCTGCAGCAGGCATGTCTCATGCACTACACCTGTCTTAACCCATTTAATAAATAAACTATTCCTTAGGAACAACAAATGCTTTCTTTGCTTCATCTTGGCTATGCTCATCCTCTTCATGCCAAACAAACAATAAGTGAAGGTAACACTGCCTTATTACACACAGCCGGAAGAATTAAACCAAAAACATACAGCAAGTTATAGATTTCACACTTCTCTACCCCCCCACAAAAAAAAACTAAATACATAAAAACATTGAAATTTTGAAATCAGTGGCTAACTCCTGCATTAAAAAAAGGTGGACAAAATGTGGCAAAAAGTAGAGACTTTTGCGGCGAGTCCGCGGAATAAGGGTTGTTATGCAGATTGTAAGATCGGAATAGCATATAGTTTGGGTGAAACACACGGTGAAGATAGCGACATATGCAGCCTTGCGGCTCAAGTCATCGCACGAGTAGTTGCTCTGCCCCTGAGTGAGCCTCTTTAGCCAAGGTGTTGGACGTGACACCACCGCGCCAGTACATAAACACTAATATCGGTTGGGGAAAACACTCTGTTAACGACACAGAAAGACTTTGAAAGTACTACTGTACAGGAGCTCAAAGTGTTTGTGAATTAATGGCTGCTGAAGCATGCCCGACCATAAAATTGTATATATTTATACAGAGAGAACGGCTTTAAGCTGGGGAACACTTACAATATATCCTTTGGCCTGTTATTTACTGTTATACCATGTGATGTAAATGTAACAACTCTGTAAGCTGTCACAGATAGATAGATAGATAGGAGAGAGAGAGAGAGAGAGAGAGAGAGAGAGAGAGAGAGAGAGAGAGAGAGAGAGAGAGAGAGAAGGGAGGGACGAGGGCCTAAAAAAATAGCGAGGCAATAGGCGGATAGTTTGTAGATTCTAAGTTTGAGTCAAGCTTTATCAGATAATTTTGACATGTTTAAGGCAATAGCGAAACTTTTCATCCTTAAAGAACACGACGAAGAATCAGTAAAGAAGGTAAGGTCACCAGTTGAGCAGCTATGACGGAACCTATATTGGTGATCAGATATTAAATTAAGCATTTTTTTTTTCGTGTTATAGCATACAGCGCCTGTAACTACAATTGGAAGAGCTGTTCAGCTTCCACCCATTAGCAGCGAAGGTAATTTTATTTATAGTGGTACCCATATTAAGGCCCATATCACCACCCAAGCGCATCTTTGGTGTGAGGCAATTACGCCTCCACCTAGAACACTGATACCATGGTAGGTGTGTCACAACCTTCCTGTTACCGATGGATCGAAAACCTTGCGAAGGGCATAATACTAAAAGAAAAGCAAAGTGGTTTTTGAAGAGTTAGATCAGTCGTCCTTTTTTGGAACGTGTTATATGTAAGTAACTTCAAGCAAAAAGTAAAGGTAAATGTTGACGGAGTTAGAAGAGCTCGAATGGGCAAACTGTAAGCACCGAGGCACACAGTTAGAGAAATTAAGGGAGAGACCTTAATAAGTTCATTAGCCTTCCAAAGATTAATGCCAAAGAAAATATAATGCTTGGCCAGATGCCAGAGGTATCGAAGGGAGTTAGATCTAGAAAGCTTTTTTTATTTTTTATTTCATTTTTTAAGACATTTTTGGGTAGATGTAGAGCAATCTTGACCCGATTTTAAATAGAAATGAAAAGCAGCATATGTAAGGCGCAAGTACCGTTTTGAGCCTTGTCTCATACTCTCTATAAACCACAGCACGAGAAAAAACAGTGAGAATGAACGTAAGCCTCCATTCCAGACTGTGTTATGTGTCCAGCACACAAAAGATGGATCTTTGACAGAGGAGTATTAATTATTTCATGAAATATCAGAATAATTAATCCTCGGATCCCACAACCAGGAGAAGCAAAATGCCAGACACCTCTGTCGTGGAGCATGAAGAGGAACTGCAGCTGTACGTAGTATGAGATCCCAATAGGAGTCAGGATTTGCTTTCTTTTTAAGTTATATGGTCAAAGGTTTTCTTTTCTTTAGTTGCAAGTTACAAAGAGATATAAAGGAAGGATTACTCTAATGTGATAGACACCGAAGTTAAAACGACACGGTTAAAAATTTAGAGGATTAAAGAGCTCTGGCACGAACCTTGGAGAACGTTGGATGGCAAGCAAGGATAGTGCTAGCATGAGGGAACCGTGAAGGGGCTACTGTCAGTGGCCTCTGATATCCGTGTCCCAGTGAGGAAAAGATAACACTGAGGAGCGACAAGAAATGTTAAAGACAAGGAAGAGTCGGCATTGACATACACTTTGCTGGTCATCATGAGGAGGAGCATGGTCAAGATAGGATAAACAAGTATTTCTCATATAACGGTATTTAAACTTTATTCATTAAATGTGTGATGCGAGGCGTGGTGGAATGAACAGGTCTGTTTGATGGGAGTGAAGGGCGGGCCCATCACCGCCTGCCGGCCTCGTTCATGAGCGCAGAGAGGCCAAGCAGCGAGTTGATGAGTTCAGAGTTGCGTTTGTGAGGGAGACCTGCGGCGGCGTCCTGCGGGGCGTGGACCACCTTCAGGATGCGTGCCGCCAGGGTGGCCACGGCCTGTGTGGGCGTGGGGCGGAGAGTACACTGTCATTATACGAGTGTAGCATACACTGGTGTATGTACACAGGTGTATTATGGGAGGGATACCTGGCGGGACACTGCACCTGGAGACTTGGAGGTTGTTTAGTACACACACACACACACACACACACACACACACACACACACACACACACACACACACACACACACACACCTCACGTTCGGGGACATGAAGCTCCTGCCCCTGGGTGAGGAGGGCAGCGAGGACCACCAGCACCAGCACGGCCACGAACACACCGCTGCGCATCCTGCAAGGGAACAAGTTGCGTCAAGAGGAGCTGGTTGAGGGGAGGGGGGGCACCACCTTCTGTCTGGAGGGGAGTGGCTTAGGCGGGAAGGGGAAGGTCTCTCTGTCCTTAGTGTTTAGAAGCATTGACTGTTTGGTGTGGTTTGTTGTTTGTTTCTTTGTTTCTTTCTTTCTTTGTGATCTTAAGGTGAAGAGTTTTTTGTACAGACCTTCATGTGTGTGTGTGTGTGTGTGTGTGTGTGTGTGTGTGTGTGTGTGTGTGTGTGTGTGTGTGTGTGTGTGTGTGTGTGTGTGTGTGTGTGTGTGTGTGTGTGTGTGTGTGTGTCTGTGTGTGTGTTTGTGTGTGTGTGTGCAGACAGACAGCTGGCTATGAACACACTTGCTCTGTGGGCAGGTGGGTAAGATGGCAGGCAGGCAGTTAAGGTAGTTAGGGCAAGGCTGGCGATGGAATGATGTTCGTGGCTGCTGCTGCCCTATATTTATGTCGCACGCCCCTTCCTCCCCGTCCCTCACAGTCTGCCACCCCGTCCCCTCCCCCGTGGCACACACGCGGCAGGTAAGTGTGTGTATTGAGTGTTTAGTGGAAGACAACCACTGAAAAGAACTGGGCGGCGGAATTAATGACTGACACAGGCGCGGCTCTTAATACGTTTTCTTCGCAAATAATTGCCTCGCATATGCATAGTGTGGATGCATTCCTGGTTTTCAAAAATAATTGATTTTATATTAGTTTGGTCTCAAAAGATGATATTGATCCTTAGGTATCTAAGACAAACATGTAAGTATACAGCTAGCAGTTAATGATGAGTTTATTGACAGTAGATATTAAAGTAGGTATGGCGGAGTGTTCGGAGCTATGAATGACAAATTAAAAGGAAAATAAATGTTTTAAAGAGCTATATAACATTGAATGAAGGCGGATGATGAATTTCAAGACAGTTTGACCTTACAAAAGCTGAACAACGAACAAAGTATAATAAAAAAAAGGTGATTGATAATGTTGTTTAGTCTCTCAATCGCATACACTTTTCCAGCACAGGTTGCAAGAGTTGTCAGTCATCACTCATGGTGTTAACAGGCAACCTTTTCATCCTTTTTGTGGGAAACTGTACTTGTATGTTGTATATTTTTAGTCTCCTGTACTTATCAAATGTTAAAAAAGAAAACACGACAACCAGGTTTTTTTTTCAACATTCTTCTTACCTTCCCTGCGCACACCTAAAATTTGTACAAGCGTCGCTTGTTCATACGTCATCCTTGGAATTGACATTCGTGTACCTGTCACCTGTACGTCTATTGTACACCTGTCTGTCATTCACAAACTTGTCACCTAAACTTGCGACATTAACTTACATGTCATCAACAAATACTTGTAATCAGCACACCTGTCTTCCGCCCTTCAGGTGAGACATCTCATCCTCACACACAAAATGCAATGCTGTTCATTATTCTCAAAACAAGTCTTTACACTCAGCTCTTCATTATAACACAATAATACCACCAGGGAAACAAAAAAATAATCGAAATAGAAAAAACTAAAAATCATAAAGACAAAAAAGACATCGTTCACTTCGCCAATACTAATTCCGCTCGACACACATGAGAGGCAAACGTTCGCGAATAAAAGCCGGTGCCCGTGTCACGCGTTTATTCCGCCGGCCAGTTCTTTTCAGTGGTTGTCTTCCGTTTAACACTCAATACACACACATATCTGCTGCGTGTGTGCCGCGGGGGAGGGGACGGGGTGGCAGGCTGTGAGGGGTAAGGAGGAAGGGGTGTGAGACATAAATATTGAGCAGCAGCAGCCACCAGCATCATTCCATCCCCAGCCTTGCACTAACTACCTTACCTGCCTGCCTGCCATCTTACCCACCTGCCCACAGAGCAAGTGTGTCCACAGCCAGCTGTCTGTCTGCACACACACACACACACACACACACACACACACACACACACACACACACACACACACACACACACACACACACACACACACACACACACACACACACACACACACACACACACACACACACACACACACACACACACACACTTACTTACTTACTTACTTTACACACACACACACACACACACACACACACACACACACACACAAACACCGGTAGGTCTGCACAAGGAACACAAACTATTCACCTCAAGGTCACAAACAAACAAACAAACAAACAACTAACATCAACAAGCAATCGATGCCTCCGGCCACTAAGGACACAGAGACCTTCCCCTTCCCGCCTCCCGCCACTCCCTCCCAGACAGTGGGTGGTGCCCCCCTCTCCCTAGCCAGCCCCTCCTGACGCAGCTTGTTCCCCTGCAGGATGCGCAGCTGTGTGTTCGTGGCCGTGCTGGTGCTGGTGGTCATCGCTGCCCTCCTCACCCAAGGGCAGGAGCTTCATGTCCCCGAGCGTGAGGTGTGTGTGTGTGTGTGTGTGTGTGTGTGTGTGTGTGTGTGTAATTCACCTCGGTCGCCTGCTGGTCACCCAGCCAGTCTTTCCCATTACGGAGTGAGCTCAGAGCTCATAGACCGATCTTCGGGTAGGACTGAGACCACAACACACACAACACACACCGGGAAAGCGAGACCACAACCCCTCGAGTTACATCACGTACCTACTTACTGCTAGGTGAACAGGGGCCACACATTAAGCGGTTTGCCCATTTGCCTCGCCTCTTTCCGGGACTCGAACCCGGGCCTCTCGATTGTGAGTCGATCGTGTTAACCACTACACTGTGTGTGTGTGTGTGTGTGTGTGTGTGTGTGTGTGTGTGTGTGTGTGTGTGTGTGTGTGTGTGTGTGTGTGTGTGTGTGTGTGTGTGTGTGTGTACTAAACACTCTCCAAGTCTCCAGGCGCAGTGTCCCGCCAGGTATCCCTCTCATAATACACCCTTATACATACACCAGTGTATGCTACACTCTTATAATGACAGTGTACTCTCCGCCCCACGCCCACACAGGCCGTGGCCACCCTGGCGGCACGCATCCTGAAGGTGGTCCACGCCCCGCAGGACGCCGCTGCAGGTTTCCCTCACAAACGCAACTCTGAACTCATCAACTCGCTGCTCGGCATCTCTGCCCTCATGAACGAAGCCGGCAGGCGGTGATGACCGCGCCCTTCGCACCCTTTCGTGCTGCAAGTTGTGGCTGAGGCGTGCCGCCGCCTCCCTGCAGCAGGCATGTCTCATGCACTACACCTGTCTTAACCCATTTAATAAATAAACTATTCTTTAGTAACAACAAATGCCATGTTTGCTTCATCTTGGCCATGCTCATCCTCTTCATACCAAACAAACAAGTGAAAGTAACACTGCCTTGGTACACACAGCCGGAAGAATTAAACCAAAAACAGACAGCAAGTTATAGATCTCACCTTTCCCTACCCACACACACAAAAAAAAAATAATAATAATAATGAAAAATTTAAATCAGTGGCTAACGCTTGCATTAAAAAAGTTTGACAGAATTTGGCAAAAAGTAAAAAGCCTTATGTGGCGTGGCCGAGGGAGGAGGGGTGTGTTATGCAGTTTGTAAGATCGGAATAGTATATAGTTTGGATGAAACAAACGGTGAAGATTGCGAGGCACAAAGCCTTGTGGCTTAAGTCACTGCACGAGCAGTCGCTCTGTCCCTGAGTGAGCTGCTGCAACCCAGATCTCGGACGTGGCACCAACGGCGCCTGTTCATAAACACTTATGTCGGTTGGTGGAACACCCTGTTAACACCAGAGACACTCTTTGAAGGTGCTGCTGTACAGGGGCTTAAAGTGTTTGTGAAGGAATGGCTGCTGAATCATGCCCGACCATAAAACTGTATATATTTATATTCAGTGAAAGGCTTTAAGCTGGGGAAAACCAACAATATAACCTTTAGCCTGTTATTTATTGCTATACCATGTAATGTAGATGTAACATCTTTATAAGCTGCCAGAGATAGATAAATGGATAGATAAATAGATAAAGAGAGAGAGAGAGAGAGAGAGAGAGAGAGAGAGAGAGAGAGAGAGAGAGAGAGAGAGAGAGAGAGAGAGAGAGAGAGAAAAGAGGAGCGGGAGGCTGAAATTATAGAGAAGCATTACGTGGATTATTTGTAGATTCTAAGTTTGAGTCAAGCTTTATCAGATAATTTTGATATGTTTAAGGCAATAGCGACACTTTTCATCCTTAAAGACCACGACCAAGAATAAGTAAGGTAGGTAAGATCACTAGTTGAGCGGCCAAGACGGAGCCCATCTTGGTGATCAGATATAAAATTAAGCAGTGGTAGGTGTGTCAGAATCTTCCTGTTACCGATAGATAGAAAAACTTGCAAAGGGCATAATATGAAAAGAAAAGCAAGGCGGTTTTTGAACGGTTGGATCTGTAGTCTTTTTTAGGAACGTGTTAAATGTATGTAAACTTCAAGCAGGAAGTAAAGGTAAGGGTTGACGAAGTTAGAAGAGTTTGACTGAGCATAACATAAGCACCGAAGCACACAGTTATAGACCTTACTAGGCTCATAAGCCTTCCAAAAATTAATGCCAGAGAAGGTATAATGTTTGGACAGATGCCAGAGGTCACGAGGGAGTTAGATCTAGAAAGTTTTAGTGATATTTCTCTTATTTTGAATACGTTTTTGGATAGATGTAGAGCAATCTTTTCCCGATTTCGAATAGAAATGAAAAGCAGCATATGCAAGGCGCAAGTACCGTTTTGAGCCTTGTCTAATATTCTCTATAAACCAGAGCAGGAGAAAAACAGTGAGAATGAACGTAAGCCTCCATTCCTGACTGTGTTATGTGTCCAGCACACAAAAGATGGATCATTGACAGAGGAGTATTAATTATTTCATGAAATATCAGAACAGTTAATCCTCGGATTCCACAACCAGAAGAAGCAAAATGCCAGTCACATCTGTCTTGGAGGATCCTGAGGAGGAACTGGAGCTATACGTAGTATGAGATCCAAATATGAGTCAGGATTCGCTTCCTTTTTAAGTTGAATCGTCAAAGCTTTTCTTTTCTTTAGTTACAAGTTACAAAAGAGATATAAAGGACGGATTACTTTAAGTTGATAGAGACAGGAGTTAAAACGAAACTGTTGGAAAGGATTAAAGGATTAAAGGGCACTGGCATGAAACTTGGACAACTTTGGATAGCAAGCAAGGATAGTGCTAGCATGAGGGAACCGTGAAGGGGGCTACTCTCAGTGGCTTCTGATATCCGTGTCCCAGTGAGGAAAAGATAACACTGAGGAGCGACAAGAAATGTTAAAGGCAAGGAAGCGTCGGCATTGTCATACCCTTGTTGGTCATCATGAGGAGGAGCATGGTCAAGATAGGATAAACAAGTATTTCTCATATAACTGTATTGAAACTTTATTCATTAAATGTGTGATGCGAGGTGAGTTAGAATGAATAGATCTGTTTGAAGGGAGGCAAGGGCGCGGCCATCACCGCCTGCCGGCCTCGTTCATGAGCGCAGAGATGCCGAGCAGCGAGTTGATGAGTTCAGAGTTGCGTTTGTGAGGGAGACTTGCGGCGGCGTCCTGCGGGGCGTGGACCACCTTCAGGATGCGTGCCGCCAGGGTGGCCACGGCCTGTGTGGGCGTGGGGCGGAGAGTACAATGTCATTATACGAGTGTAGCATACTCTGGTGTATGTATACAGGTGTATTATGGGAGGGATACCTGGCGGGGCACTGCACCTGGAGACTTGGAGGCTGTTTAGTACACACACACACACACACACACACACACACACACACACACACACACACACATACATACATACACACACACACACACACACACACACACACACACACACACACACACACACACACACCTCACGTTCGGGGACTGAAGCTCCTGCCCTTGGGTGAGGAGGGCAGTGAGGACAACCAGCACCAGCACGGCCACGAACACACCGCTGCGCATCCTGCAGTGGAACAAGCTGCATCAGGAGGGGCTGGCTGGGGGGAGGGGGGCACCACCCACTGTCTGGGAAGGAGTGGCGGGAAGGGGAAGGTCTCTCTGTACTTAGTGGTCAGAGGCATCGACTGTTTGGTGTTGTTAGTTGTTTATTTGTTTGTTTGTTTGTTTGTTTGTTTGCTTGCTTGCTTGTGACCTTGAGGTGAAAAATTTGTGTTCCTTCTACAGACCTTCAGGTATCTGTGTGTGTGTGTGTGTGTGTGTGTGTGTGTGTGTGTGTGTGTGTGTGTGTGTGTGTGTGTGTGTGTGTGTGTGTGTGCAGACAGACAGCTGGCTGTGGACACACTTGCTTTGTGGAAAGATGGGTAAGATGGCAGTTAGGCAGGTAAGGTGGTTAGGGCAAGGCTGGCGATGGAATGATGCTGGTGGCTGCTGCTGCCCAATATTTATGTCTCGCGCCCCTTCCTCCCCGCCCCTCACAGCCTGCCACTCGCTCCCTCCCCCGCGGCACACACGCGGCAGGTGTGTGTTCATGGAGTGTTTAGTGGAAGACAACCACTGCAAAGAACTGGCCGGCGGAATAAACGCGTGACACAGCCACCGGCTTTTATTCGCGAACGTTTTCCTCTCATGTGTGTCGAGTGGAATTAGTATTGGCGAAGTGAACGATGTCTTTTTCGTGTTTATGATTTTTGTATTGATTTCTTTTTTATTTCGATTATTTTTTGTTTCCCTGGTGGAAGTACTTTGTTGTAATGAAGAGTGGAGTGTAAAGATATGTTTTGAGAATAATGAACAGCATTGCATTTTATGTGTGAGGATGCGATGCCTCACCTGAAGGAAGTGGAAGACAGGTGTGCTGATGACATGTGTTTGTTGATGGCGTGTTAGTTAATGACGCAAGTTTAGGTGACAAGTTTGTGAATGACAGACAGGTGTGCAATGCATGTAAAAGTGAAAAGCGCACGAATGTCAATTGCAAGGATGACGTATGTATGAGCGACGCTTGTAGAAATTTAGGTGTACGCAGGGAAGGTAAGAGAAATGTTGAAAAACATGCCAGGTTGTCGTGTTTTTGTTAACATTTAATAAGTACAGGAGACTAAAAAGTATTCAACATATAAGTGAATAAATAAGAATCATGGCGTACAGTTTTCCACACAAAGGATGAAAACA
The DNA here is from genome assembly GCF_017591435.1 of Portunus trituberculatus. Classification (NCBI taxonomy): domain Eukaryota; kingdom Metazoa; phylum Arthropoda; class Malacostraca; order Decapoda; family Portunidae; genus Portunus; species Portunus trituberculatus. The sequence continues at coordinate 14,065,958 of NC_059273.1, forward strand.
CTGCCTGTTAAGACAATGAGCGATGACTGACAGTTGCTGCAACCTGTGCTGGAAAAGTGTGTGTGATTGAGAGATTAACAACATTATCATTCACCATTGTTCGTTGTTCAGCTTTTGTAAAGTCAATTTTGTCTTGAAATCCTTCATATCGCATAAGCCACCATTTAGTGTTAGATGAATCGTTAAAATCCTTGTTTTCCTCCTCATTTGCCATTCATCGCCATCTCTACTTATGTATCTACTCATTAACAATTGCCAGCTGTATACTTAGATTTTGTCTTAGATACTTAAGGACCAATGTCATCTCTTTAGACCAAACCGACGTAACATCCATTCTTTCTGCAAAACAGAAAACACGTCAAGAAAAAAAATTTCGAAGAAGAGAGAGAGAGAGAGAGAGAGAGAGAGAGAGAGAGAGCAAGGAGAGGTGTCTGTGACACGCGTTAATTCCGCCGCCCAGTTATTTTCAGCGGTTGTCTTCCACTAAACACTTAATACACACATTTACCTGCCGCATGTGTGCCGCGGGGGAGGGGGCGGGGGTGGCAGGCTGTGAGGGGTGAGGAGGAAGGGGCGTGAGACATAAATATTGGGCAGCAGCAGCCACCAGCATCATTCCATCGCCAGCCTTGCCCTAACTACTTTACCTGCCTAACTGCCATCTTACCCTCCTGCCCACAGAGCAAGTGTGTTCACAGCCAGCTATCTGTCTGCGCACACACACACACACACACACACACACACACACAGTGGTTAGAGCGCTGGCTTCACAAGCCAGATGACCGTGGTTCGATTCCCCGGCCGGGTGGAGATATTTGGGTGTGTCTCCTTTCACGTGTAGCCCCTGTTCACCTAGCAGTGAGTAGGTACGGGATGTAAATCGAGGAGTTGTGACCTTGTTATCCCGGTGTGTGGTGTGTGCCTGGTCTCAGGCCTATCCGAAGATCGGAAAACAATGAGCTCTGAGCTCGTTCCGTAGGGTAACGTCTGGCTGTCTCGTCAGAGACTGCAGCAGATCAAACAGTGAATTACACACACACACACACACACACACACACACACACACACACACACACACACACACACACACACACCGGTAGCTCAGTGGTTAGAGCGCTGGCTTCACAAGCCAGAGGACCGGGGTTCGATTCCCCGGCCGGGTGGAGATATTTGGGTGTGTCTCCTTTCACGTGTAGCCCCTGTTCACCTAGCAGTGAGTAGGTACGGGATGTAAATCGAGGAGTTGTGACCTTGTTGTCCCGGTGTGTGGTGTGTGCCTGTTCTCAGGCCTATCCGAAGATCGGAAATAATGAGCTCTGAGCTCGCTCCGTAGGGTAACGTCTGGCTGTCTCGTTAAAGACTGCAGCAGATCAAACAGTGAATCACACACACACACACACACACACACACACACACACACACACACACACACACACCTGAAGGTCTGTACAACTAACACAAAACAAACAAACAAAACAAATAACAAACAACACCAAACAGTCGATGCCTCTGACCACTAAGTAAAGAGAGACCTTCCCCTTCCCGCCACTCCTTCCCAGACAGTGGGTGGTGCCCCCCTCCCCCCAGCCAGCCCTCCTGACGCAGCTTGTTCCCCTGCAGGATGCGCAGCGGTGTGTTCGTGGCCGTGCTGGTGCTGGTGGTCCTCGCTGCCCTCCTCACCCAGGGGCAGGAGCTTCATGTCCCCGAGCGTGAGGTGTGTGTGTGTGTGTGTGTGTGTGTGTGTGTGTGTGTGTGTGTGTGTGTGTGTGTGTGTACTAAACAGCCTCCAAGTCCCCAGGTGCAGTTCCCCGCCAGGTATCCCTCCCATAATACACCTGTATACATACACCAGTGTATGCTACACTCGTATAATGACAGTGTACTCTCCGCCCCACGCCCACACAGGCCGTGGCCACCCTGGCGGCACGCATCCTGAAGGTGGTCCACGCCCCACAGGACGCCGCCGCAGGTCTCCCTCACAAACGCAACTCTGAACTCATCAACTCACTGCTCGGCCTCTCTGTAATTATGAACGAGGCCGGCAGGCGGTGATGGGCCCGCCCTTCGCGCCCTTCAATTTCACCATTCCTCGCATCACACATTTAATGAATAAACTTTACATACAGTTATATCAGAAATACTTGTTTTTTTCTTATCTTAATCATTCCTCCTCCTCATCCTATGTAACAAGTGACGGGGGCGCCACCACCACAACACACCGCAAGACTGACCCACACCACGCTGTTCACTAAGCCAATTATGGGATACTTGTAAATGTCATTCTGGTGGACAGCAACAATTCGTGGTAGTGAAGACTGGCACGTGTGGAGATTGCAAATATTCCACGTCATTCACTATTGGGTATCACATTTATATTCCACAACGTCCCGACCGTCAAGTGCTGGCGTGCTCACGGCGCCTTATGTCTTAGGAGTAACCAAATATTCGTCCTTTCGAAGCAATACTGACAAAATGCTGGTACAAATGTTGAGCTATCTCCAATACCCTGTTTTTAGTTTCCTCACTTTCATATTCCTTAAACGATTTCCTTCATAGCAGCACCTTTACCAAACATTAATTTTTGTTATCTTATGTAGGGATTTTATTTATCATTTTTATTTATTCATTCATTTATCTTCTTTTTTTTTCTAGCTACGCAGGTTTTGATAACACGCATGGTCTATGCAATGGACAGAAGTACTTGTACTTGGCGTCTTATTTTGTGTTCTGAAATATAAAGGCTTGCCTTTGTATTTCAGAAAACTTTTGTCAAACTGTTCCTCTTGGAGCTCCTCACTATATCGTTCAACATTTTCTTGATTTTTTTTTTTTTTACCATGTGGGCTTTTCACGGGAATTTATGGGCTAAAGGAGATACTTTTTAGGTCACCTCCTATGTCAAAGCCCACCCGCTAGGAAACCGTTGCCCCGAGTGAGGAAGCCCAACCTACACTCAGACCGTGGACAGGATTGGAACCCGTGCGCTTGCAGACCCCTCGGATCCCAAAGCACGCATGGTTCCACTGCACCACGGCAGCTCTGATCTTTGAAGCCAATATAACCAAGGCATAGAGTTCTGGAGTCTTTGCAGTTTTCACAATCCTCACTTTGTGTTTCTCTGGAGATCCTTGGTGAAGTAGTGACTCACACCCCTCCCTACACACGCACAGCCACGGCCCGCCACGGACATAAACATCAGAGACAGAGAGTTAGTAGATTTATTGTTCATACCGCCTTGAAACATTGATTTAAAGTTACCTACATGTCACCATGATACCTAGATTCTAGGTAATTACACCAAAGATGCGCTTGGGTGGTGCTATGGCCCTAATATGGGTACCACTATAAATAAAATTGCCTGGGTCACTAATGAGTGGAAACTGAACAGCGCTTCCAATACTCTTTTAAGTACACCTATAGGCGCTATAGACCATATCATAAAAAAAAAAAAATTAAAATTAAAGTTATTTCCAATTTCTATATTTCATGAATCTATTTTGATCACCTTTATTCTTTATTCATATATTTAGCTTTATTTTATTCATCTATTCATGAATTAATCAATTCATTCATTCATTTTGCTCCTTTCTATGCAAATATCTATTAAAATGTTCTGTCTCCCTAGTACCTTTGTGTTTAATCTACTTAAATCCAAACGATATCTGTTGTTGAGTGGGACGTACTGGTCTGTTTGAAGTTCATTTCTTAGCTTACCGTGTTTATTTTTTCCAAGACCTTGATCAAATCCTCATAAGAGTAATGTGACGATTATCACCTTCCATCACATCCATTTTATAATTTTTTAATATTTTTTGTGAAATATATTTCCTAACTACCGTTCCTCGGGAGGGGATGCATCGTGGTTACACATTTTTTTTTTCCGGCAAAACAATATTATCTACCTTTATTTTCTAAAGAATCAGCTGTTATCTCCATCTCTAGAGCGTCTTGGAGACGCTGAAAAATTCATCTGAAGGCAAGGCAGACTGGCAATGAGAGGCGCGTCGCTGGGATGGCAGGCTCCAGCAAGCCACGCCTAGTGGTTACTCAGCTTAGACCCACCGCTGTCAGGGATTATCAAATAATCTAATACGTTCGGGGTCGGCACACCTTGTGTTCGGCTGGCCGCCACCATTTCACTGGGCTCTGCCTTGGCCTCAGTCTAAGATATCATTTAGCGCTGATCCCGGAGCAAAAGGACCACCGCGGTGGCTGACTTCAATCTGGCCATGTCTGTGAGGCAGCGCATGTACATGACTTCTCAGCCGTGACACACACATGTGCACAGCATGAGTCGTCTTGCCGATGTTTTACAAGCGTGTATCAATTAACATTTAGGAGCGAACCCGTCACTTTACCAATCAGGCCAAGATGATCACCAAGGCTCGAGGGGATTCTGTGTTCGGCTCGACTGTCTTATCTCAGCAAAGACAATCCCTTACACCGAGGTAACTTTTCAAGACTCACAACAACCGTTCCACTAATGAAATAATAAACAATGGGAATAAAATCAAAATAAACATGAAGGAAGACCGAGACAAGAGAAGATACTATTCTATATGCTTTTAATGAGTCCACTCAAGGTACATGAGAGGCCGACGTTCGCTGACTGGTTGACTGACTAACTGATTGATTACATGACTGACTAAACAATTGACAGGAAGTGATGGTGTCGCCCGGAGATGGTGATGCTCTACGCGCCCGCTGGCCTCGTCCTGGGGAGTGGGACATGGTGAATGGGAGAGAGGGGCATGACATATTAAAAGGCAAGGTAACTGGTTCATTGTGCCACAGCAACATACTCTTATGGAACCGATCAGACTGGGATTAGGAAGCTGAGAGATGAGACGAAGATGCTAAGGAGGAATAGAAGATTGTGGAAGGAAAGTAAACATGGGACGATGGAAGGGTGGAGGAAGAAAAGGATAAAAAATGGTGGGAAATGAAGAAAGGACGGCATTGAAAGATGAAGGGATTGGAAGGAGGGAAAAGGATTGACAGGAGGAGAGATAGTGAAAGAAAATAAGGAACTAGGAAAGTGCAAATGGAAAAACTGGGGAATGAAGAGATAAAGAAAGAGAATTGAAAGAACAGGCCGATGAGAAATAATAGCAAACTAGGAAATGAAAAGAGGAAAGAGGGAAAGGGAGGAGGAAGGGGGGGAGGGCTTAGAGGAGACAGGAGACTGGAGGGAAAAGTAAGGGATTCTTATAGACGTAAAATACAATATAAACATTCAAAGTCTTCAATTGTATCTTAAAATCAAGTCGTGCTATGGACTTATTATTACTTATACTCTTATCATCATTACTTCTGTGTACTGCCATGAATCTTATCTCGAACATGCTTTTCATACAAGACACAGTAAGCACACGCACAGTAAGGCAAGGACACGCAGCAGGTGACCACTTCAGAGGCACAACGATATTCCAGAAAGCATTGGAAAGGACGATGTTAACCCCTTTAGTACTGGGATGCATTTTTACCTTGACTTTTGGATATGATTAGACGATTTTATTGACATTAGGAAGACTCTATGGAGGTCAGAAGATTAATGGCCTCTTCACTATTTTAATCCCCCACATAAGTTTCTGAAGCTGTGTAAAATCACCAAATAGTAAGCAGAATGGATATGGGAACGGGTCATGGTACTGAAGGGCTTAAGACAGGACTGAAGAGGCGAGGCAAACACAAACACAGATTCACGAAGCTCTCAACAATAATACTACTATAAAAAATACAAGAACCATTGCAGTAATACGTAAAATTCCACACAGGTTCAACAAACACACATTAACTAAACGTCAAAACAGAGTAAGCAAAAAAAGTAAAAGATCTGAACATATTTTTTCGGAGCTTTAATCTATATGATTGAACACGGGAAGGGCGAGAGATTGGTTCATTCCATCTTTCAGAGAGATTCGAAGCGATGAAGCACAGCTAATATCTCAGAGCCAGTGACTAATGCATAACTAACTCTCTCTCTCTCTCTCTCTCTCTCTCTCTCTCTCTCGTGATAGAAATTCAAGCCAAGGACACAAAAATGAGAGAGACAAGCAATTTCCCCACAAAATATAACAGGAAAATACAAAAATAGTTGCCAATTTAGCTCCAGAGTTGCCTTGATACACTTGAAACAGGAAGAACGTGTCACTATCACATGTCATAAACAGCACATGAATACCACACAATAACTAAAAACGTGTAAACAGAAATACTTTGCTCTCTCACTATGACTGCTTTCAGAGGCCAAAGAGATGACTAGCCGAGATCTCAAGACTGTTTCTCCTTTTGATAATGTAGAAGTCAAGTCATTCTGTCATTTAAATCGTAAAAACACTACTAAAAAACCATATATTTCTGCAAGAGCCTTTTGAAATAGGAGTGTGGCGCAGAAGTGTTTTAGAATACGGCCGTAAGATGTGGATAATTATTTGCTAAGCTTCAAATGCTACGAAATTAAAAAGAGAAACTGTGTTATGAGGTGATGCTGTACTGTGAGTGAGTGAAAGGAGTGAGGGAGTGAGTACTAACGTCACTAAGTAAGGGAAGCAGAACAGGCATGACCAGGTTAGCTAATAGAGAATAGAGATGAGTAACTAAATAACAAGCATAAACAGAGTGAATAAATAGGCAACAGGTAAGGAAGGAGAGTAATGAGTAGACTAGTGAATAAGAAGTGAGAGAGAATGAGTGAGTAAGAAGGAACAAGACAGAAATAAATAAAGTCAAAGGGGGAAGAAATAAAATTAAATAGATGAATTAGAAGATCAGAAAAGCTAGACGAGAGAGAGAGAGAGAGAGAGAGAGAGAGAGAGAGAGAGAGAGAGAGAGAGAGAGTGTTAGCTAGTTAATTTCAAGCAGTAAGCCAACAAATCACAGGACGAATAACAAAACACACCCCAACACCAACACACACACACACACACACCTGTTCCCGGCAGAAGGTGGAGGGTCGAGTTGGAAAGGTGGTGTGGTGGGGACAGAGTGGACAACTTATCTCCTGCCGGCGTCGTTCATCACCTTGGGCAGTCCCAGGATGGAGTTGATGAGCTCAGAGTTGCGCTTGTGGGGACCAACGGCGGCCGCCCACGGAGCCTGCGCCACGCGGTAGATTTGCTGCGCCAGCTCCGCCACCATCTGCACCGCCGCCCACAGGTTAGGTTTGGTTAGTAAGGTGTGTGTGTGTGTGTGTGTGTGTGTGTGTGTGTGTGTGTGTGTGTGTGTGTGTGTGTGTTCACTGTTTGATCTGCTGCAGTCTCTGACGAGACAGCCAGACGTTACCCTACGGAGCGAGCTCAGAGCTCATTATTTCCGATCTTGGGATAGGTCTGAGACCAGGCACACACCACACACGGGACAACAAGGTCACAACTCCTCGATTTATATCCCGTACCTACTCACTGCTAGGTGAACAGGGCTACACGTGAGGAGACACACCCAAATATCTCCACCCGGCCGGGGAATCGAACCCGGTTATCTGGCTTGTGAAGCCAGCGCTCTAACCACTGAGCTACCGGGCCGTGTGTGTGTGTGTGTGTGTGTGTGAGAGAGAGAGAGAGAGAGAGAGAGAGAGAGAGAGAGAGAGAGAGAGAGAGAGAGAGAGAGAGAGAGAGAGAGAGAGAGAGAGAGAGAGAGAGAGAGAGAGAGAGAGAGAGAGAGAGAGAGAGAGAGAGAGAGAGAGAGACTCTGGAACTCTCTATCTGCTTCTGTATTTCCATCTTCCTATGACCTGAAATCATTTAACCCCTTCAGTACTGGGCAACATTTTTACCTTGAGTTTTGGATGGGATTAGACGATTTTATTTACATTAGAAAGTGTCTATGGAGGTTAGAAGATTAATGGCCACAGTCTTCACTATCTTAAGATTGTGAAGCTGTGTAAAATCACCAAATAGTTAGCATATCCTGGTACTGAAGGGATTAAGAGGAGGTTTCAAGCCATTTATCCCATTCTTTTGGCTAACTCTCTTGGACCTTCTCGTGGGACTGGCATCTAAATAGACCTTTTTTGTTTAACCCTTCATTACCATGACGTGTTTTCATATATATTTCGCTTGTTATTTGGTGATTTTACACAACTTCAGAAAATTATGTGGGGATTAAAATAGTGAAGACTGTGCATTAATATTGTGACCGCCATAGACCCTTCCTAATGTCAATAAAATCATCTAATCACACCCAAAGCTCGTGGTAAAAATGCCTCCCAATACTGAAGGGGTTAATAGATCTAGCTATCCTAAGCCAGATTTCCCTTCTTAGATACAAAAGAAGCCAGGTTTCCGCCACCACAACAAGGGATCAACCGGAGCCAAGCTACAGCTGACTTTATAACCACGCTGCCCTGAGCTTCACTCACCTCACGCTCTTGGTACTTGAGCTCCTGCCCTTGGGTGAGTAGGGCTGCGAGGGCCACCACCACCAGCACGGCTACGACCACGGCGCTGCGCATCCTGGGGGAGATACTGCATCAGGAGGAGGAGGAGGAGGAGGAGGAGGAGGAGGAGGAGGGTTGAGTACGATTTCAAGAGGGCATGATGTGTGCCAGGGGTTAGTTTGTGTTGATATGTGCGTGATGGTTAAGTGTGTGTGTGTGTGTGTGTGTGTGTGTGTGTGTGTGTGTGTGTGTGTGTGTGTGTGTGTGTGTGTGTGTGTGTGTGTGTGTGTGTGTGTGTGTGTGTGTGTGTGTGTGTGTGTGTGTGTGTGTGTGTGTGTTAATGTTATTATATCAATGTAATGTGATAAAAAAAAAACGTGTCTAAGTGTTTATTTAATTAAGATAGCGAGCAATCTGATATAAAGTAAGGTGTACTTTTTAGAATATATGATTTTCGCCTTCTTCAGCTTCTAAATGAGTGACCCACAAGTGATCCAAAAGTGAACTAGCTTTGGCAAATCACGTGATGGAGAGGAGGTCGTAGTGGGACGTCGCGGGGCTGGGTAAGGCTAACGTGTGTGTATGTGTCGTCTCTTGATGGACAAACACATTTCTCTCTCGGTAAGCGCAGTGTTCTCTAGTCTAAGTTACAAGTGGGTATGGCAAGAGCTTTCTGAAGGAGGCTACTGAAGGGAGAAAACTGAAGGTGAAGAGTGAGGACTAGCAGGGAATGAAGGCGAGGACTGACACTAAGAAAGCCTGAAGGGTGAACAAAAGATTACATCAAACGAATAAGTGAAGATAACTGGAAATAATAGAGACAATGAAGATTCAGATTAAAGGAGAGGCTATTAAAGGTTACAAAAGGAAGCAACAGCAGAAAACACTAATGAAAGACGAAGAAACACACTGGAGAAGGTAATTAAAGATGGACACTACACGAAGATACTGAAGAAGACAATGAAGAGGAAAAAGATACAGAAGGAGGCACTGGAGAAGACTGAACCAGAGACAAATGAAGAAGATTGAAGGAAACACAAACGAGGGCAACCAAGTAACTGAAGGAGCCCACTGGAGGAAGCAACTGACGAAAGCAATGAAGAAGGCTCGCCACCTACTTGTCTGGGTGTTGTTAGGATGAACTGTGGCTGACGAGGACCTGATGGTGTGACACTGTGCCTTCCTCTACCTTATATACGTGCAGCGCCGCCCACACCTGCGCACCCCACACCTCACGCACTACGCCCCTCGCACCCGCCCCGCCCTGCCCTGCCCCGCCGCCCACTAGCCCGACACGTAAAGCCTGACCCGTTCTTTTTCTAATGGAGTCTCACGCGGTTTGGAGATAATAGTGGCCTTTCTTCGTCTCCATCTTAGTCTTTGGGAAATTTGAAATGTTGGTCTTTTGTTTCTTTTTTTTCTCTCACTCCTTTTTATCTTCGTGGAAATAAGTTGATTTTTTTTTTCTTTTTTGGAAGTTTGAAATGTTCGTCTTTTGTTTCTTATTGAGATTGGATTTTAGTTTTTTATTCCTCTTTTTTATCTTTGTGGATGAGTTGATTTTTTTTTTTTTATTTGAAATGTTCGTCTTTTGTTTCTTATTCAAAATGGATTTTTTTTCTCCATTTTTATCTTTGTGGAAACTAATTGATATATTTCTTTTTTTTTATTTGAAATATTCTTTTATTTCTTTTTTAGATTGGATTTTTTTTCTCCTCTCTTTATCTTTGTGAATACAAGTTGATATATTAGTTTTCCTACTTGTTCTTTTGCTTCAGTTACATTTTCATCATCTCTCTCTCCCTACACATCAATCTTTCATGCATTCCCTTCTTTTCCCTCAATACATTACACACTTCTCGTATTTCCTCAATTCTTAATAAGTATCTGAAGTTATTTATGCTTCCCTTCTTCCTTACTAACTTTTATTTATTTCACCAGTATATATTTTTTCCCTCCCTCTTCTTCACCCGCCACGCCTCCTTGGTTACGCTAGAATTTTACCCTATCAAAATTATCCTCTTTTTTTTCCTCTTCCCCTTCCTTACTTTCCTACATTATCTCTCTCTCTCTCTCTCTCTCTCTCTCTCTCTCTTGCAGTTCATTTTCTTGTTTCTCTCCCTTCTACCCTCATCTCTTTTCCTTCTCTTACGTTTCTTTTACTTCCTCTCTTCGTATTACCTCTTCCTTCATCTCACTCCAGACTTGTTTCTCTCCTCCATATTTCATCACCACTTTTCTTTCCTTTCTACTTTATTTCCCTGGTTTCTGTCAATACCTTCTTCCTTTCTCCCTCTCATGACATTCCCTCGCCTTCCTTCCGTCTTTCTAATATGCTAAGGCTGTTATCTTTCCGTCTTCCTTTCGGCTATAGTTGTTCTATTTCTTTGTTTCTCACTGCCTATATCCTCTTCTTCATCTGCTTTCCTTCCCTTCGCTCTTATCTTTCTGTCTTCTTTTCGTATAGTCATTCTCCATTTTTTTTTTTTTCACTGCTTATATCCTCTCCTTCATCTGCTTTCCTTCCTTTCGCTCTTATCTTCCTGTCCTCCTTTCGTCCATAGTCATTCTCTATTTCTTTGCCTTATTCCCTACATCCTCTCTTTTCTCTGCCTTCCTTCCCTTCGCTCTTATCTTTCTGTCTTCTTTTCGTCCATAGTCATTCTCCATTTCTTTGTCTTATTCCCTACATCCTCTCCTTTTCCCGATTTCCTTCCCCTCGCTGCCTCTCTCCTCACCCGCTTCGTCAGTCCCACTCGGTTCCCTGCAGCGTGTGGTAACAAAAATGCTCCTTCATTCCTTTTGTTCGTAGCGATGACAACCTTGACACCGAAGAGAATGAGGCTCAGTTTTTCTCTCTCGTTCGTCCCGATGCGTTACGAAATCCGCGTTTTATTTCTCTTTTTTTTTTTCCTCTCTCTTCATAGAGGCACGGGAGGGAAAAGGCGGCTGTAATTTTAAGCAGCGCAAGGATGAGTTTTACGTGGGCGCGAGTCGGAGGGAGAATGGAGTAAGGTAGTGAGAGCCCGATAATTAGGTTCAGGGCGTGATTTGGAGGACGTCGGGCGCAGTGAGGGGGAGACACATTACTCAATTTTCCAGTGTCAAATCCAGAGCCGGCGGCTGAGGGGTGTCACGGCCACAATGACACGCGGCAACATCTTCGTCACGCCCATCAGCACTCTACCCGCCGCATTAGTGAAGCCTCGCGGGAGACGCAGCGAGAAGGCCGTCTTACTCTCTTATGGACTTGTCATTCAGGGGGAGGGCGCGCTCTCTCTCTGACACACACACACACACACACACACACACACACACACACAGAATCATTTACTTATCAGCTAATTTCCGAATAATTAGTAAAGTGTACTTTAAACCTTGACTCAGCAAACAGCGGTCTGTGTCAGCCTGCCACGGTGCAGCCAACACCACAACTGATGGACACCAGCGATGTGAGAGGTGCACAGTGCACTGGAGGACGCAGACCATTCTTTCGTGACAGTGGAAACGAAAATGATCAACATAAAGGATGGATAAGGAAATAATAATTACAAATTAAATGTTTAGAGATAAAGGAATAAATAAGTCAGCGAGTGAAATGAACATAATAATAAATAAGAGATGCAGATATAGAAGTTTTGAGCAAAAAATTTCAACCTCAAAAATTTTAAACTGATAAAAAAAAGCCACACTGAACATAAGTTAAACATTCCTTTACACTCACTGAAACACTGAATAGACACTCCACTGTGTAAGTGATCACTAGTGTGAGGGTGAGGGAAATGTAACATTATGAGGGAAGAGAACGGCAAAATGAGGGAAGAAAATAGTGCACCACAGGCATGAGACACTTGGAAAGACAAAAACCAGGAAAAAAATGCAATAAAAATGAGGAAAGGATAGAAATGTACCACTAAATAGGAAATGCTAATACGTACATGAAGGACATAGTATCCTAATAGGGGTACCACTATATATAAAATTGCCTGCGCCACTAATGGGTGGATGCTCAAAAGCACTTCCCACATATGCTCTTTAACTATGCATAATGAGATTGAAAGAAGCAATAAGAGAAAATAAAGGTTTTGAAGGGAAACTAAGTGGAAAGTTCTTTTATAATCATCTCTCAAAATCTGTTTTTTTCCATGAATCACTTGAGATGAAGAGTGACACAAGGCAAAGGTTAGAGATGCTGAGCCATGTGACTTACCATGTTGGCTTGGCTGTCCTGGTAGGTTACTCCACTGTTCATCATGTGGTGGTGAGGTGGCAGTGCCTTGGCTTGTGTGTTGAACCTAACCAGTGGTGTGTGGGTAAGGCCTGCAGCGTGACCCAAAGTCCTAATAGTCTTCCGCTGGTCTTGGATCTAGACTCGGGCTGTTTGAGTTGAGAGGTGAGCTGTTGTAGCACTGTTGGAGAAAGTAAACACACTTTCCCTTTACAAAGCATTCCAAGGTCATACTGCAACAAACTAGTGCATCAACACTTGCCCTGCCAAGCCACACACAAGGATAAACATCAAACAGACCTTGCTGGAAATATTTATCAATTTGTATCACTTAAATACAGTTTTTTGTTCTCTATCTATATAACCTGTTTTGAACTTTACAAAAATATGATGCTGTGTTACATAAAAACCTGAAAATCACAAAATCTGGATTGCCTTCACTTCCGGCCTTGTCCCACGTACGGTACAGGACCTGCATCTATCTTGTTGAGTCTTATTGAAGCAGTGCTTTGTGTGACCTGACCTCTACTTCATCCTATTCTGAGTGTCTTGTATTGCCTTTTACTTTTATCTAACTCTAATAGTGTTTTCTATGACCTGACCTCTGCTTCATAACATTCTTTCAGGGTGTGAGCATACATTGTTTCACCACCTGATTCTTTTGCCATGTACATTTTATTCATATTCTCTTCTTCTTTTCTAAAAAAATCCTGCATGTGTGTGTGTGTATTTACCTAATTGTATTTACCTAATTGTAACATACGGGAAAAGAGCTATGCTCGTGTTGTCCCGTCTCCATATCTATTAATGTCCAGCTTTTTCTTAAAATCATGAATATTCCTTGCGTTGACCACTTCCACGTCTAAACTATTCCATGCTTCCACCCTTCTATGAGGAAGCTATATTTTTCACATCTCTCCTATAAGTGGCCATTTTAGTTTTTCCCATGCCCTCTCGACATTCTTCCATTCCACATACACAGATCTTCCCTATCCATTTTTCCATGCCAATCATCACTCTGTATATTGCTATCAGGTCTCCCCTTTCTCTTCTGTTTTCCAGGGTTGGAAGTTGCATTCTTTTCAGTCTGTCTTCATAAGTCAAATCTCTTAAGTCAGGCACCATTTTCGTTGCAGCCCTCTGTACTTTCTCTAGTTTCCTTATGTGTTTCTTTAAGTTCGGAGCCCACTGTATTGTTGCATATTCAAGCCTCGGTCTTATCATTGCAGTAATTATTTTCTTCATCATTTCTTCATCTAGATATCTGAACGCCACTCTTATGTTCCTCAATAAGTTCAATACTTCTCCAATTATTTTGTTTATATGTCTCTCTGGCGATAGGTCATTGGTAATTGTCACCCCAAGGTCTTTTTCTTCATGACTGGTTTTATGTCTTCATTTCCTATCTTGTACATACTCCTGATTCTTCTTTCACTCTTGCCAAACTCTATTTTCTTGCATTTTGTCGTGTTGAACTCCATTTGCCATGTACAGCTCCATTTCCATATTCTGTCCAAGTCTTCCTGGAGTAGTTCGCAATCTTTGTCACATCTCACTTTTCTTAACAATTTTGCATCGTCTGCAAATAGGCTCACATAACTGGACACCCCATCCACCATGTCATTTATGTAGACTGCGAACATTACTGGTGCCAACACTGATCCCTGTGGAACTCCACTCTCCACCAATCCCCATTCTGATGGTCTGTCCTTAATTATTGTTCTCATTTCTCTTCCTACCAAAAGTCTTCCATCCATTTTAGTAAACTGCCATGCACTCCTCCTACCATTTCAAGTTTCCAGATCAGTCTCTGGTGTGGTACCTTATCAAAGGCCTTTTTTAAATCCAGATATATTCCATCAGCCCAACCATCTCTTTCCTGTATTACATCTATCACCCTCGAATAGTAACATATCAGGTTTGTCGTGCATGAACGCCCTTTCCTAAAACCAAATTGACACTCACAAAGTATGTCATTTTCTCCAAGAAGTCTGTCCATCTAGTCTTCACCACCCTCTCACACATCTTAGCTACCACACTTGTAAGTGACACTGGTCTATAGTTCAATGGGTCTCTCTTGTTACCTGATTTATAGATTGGGACAATGTTAGCTCTTTTCCAGTCTTGGGGCACTACACCTTCCCTTAATGAGGCATCAATTACTTCACAAACTTTTTCTGCCAATTGCTCCCTGCATTCTCTTAAAATCCATCCTGATACCCCATCAGGTCCCACAGCTTTTCTCACTTCTAAACTCCCCATCATGTTCTTGATCTCCTCCACCGTTACTTGAAACTCCTTCATAATCCCTTTCTGTTCCATTACCAGTGGTTTGTCAAAAGCAGTCTCCTTTGTGAATACCTTCCGAAAGCATCCATTCATAGCCTCTGCCATTTCCCTGGGATCTTCACTGTATACTCCATTTACTTCTAAACTTTCAATACTTTCTCTATTTTTGATGTTGTTGTTCACATGTCTGTAAAAAAGCCTTGGTTGGTCTTTACATTTATCAATTATATCCTTTTCTTGTTTCTTTCTTTCTTCTCTTCTAATCAACACATATTCATTTCTTGCTCTTTTGTAACTTTCCCACTGCTTAATCCGTCTTTTCCTTCTCCACCTCTTCCATGCATCCTCTTTTCTTGTTCTAGCCTTTTCACATCTATCGTTAAACCAGTCCTGCTTTCCAACTTCTCTATGTTGTCTTATTGGTACAAATTTTTCTCACCTTCTTTGTATATTTTTATAAATTCCTTCCACTTTTCATTTGCTCCTTAGCACTCTTGAATTTCATCAATTTGTCTCTTGAAAGAATTTCTTTAGGTTTCCAAAATCTGTCTTGGCATAATTCCATCTTCCCACTTTATATTCTTCATTTCTTCTAGATTTCTCTTCGTCTATCACCTTGAACTCCAAAACTGCATGATCACTCTTTGCTAAAGGGCACTCCACCCTCATCTCCTCAATGACCATTGGCTCTGTACTAAAGACCAAGTCCAGTCTTGACGATGCTCCCTCTCCTCCAAACCTAGTATCTTCTTTGACCCACTGAGTTAACACATTTTCCATTGCCAGTGTCAATAGTGTATTTCCCCATGTTGTCTCTGATCCTTCCATTGACCAGTCCTCCCAACACACCTCTTTACAATTAAAATCTCCCATCATTATAGTTCGTTCACAGCCACCCAACATTTCTTCCAGACATGTTCCTGTATCACTTATCATTTCTTCATATTCCTGTACTGACCATGCATTTGTCTTAGGTGGTACGTACACCACTATGTAGTGCCTCTTTTTTCCTTCATTAGTTTCTGCTCTGATCTTTAGCACTTCTGCCTTTCCCATACCTTTTTCACTTGATCCACCTTTATATCTTTTTTAACCAGCAACATCACTCCTCCTCCCATCTTACCTACTCTATTTCTTTTCCAAACGTTATATTTCCCTTCTCCAACCTTCATCAGGTCTTCTCCCTCTCTCAGTTTTGTTTCAGTAAGACCCACAATATCTGGGTTCTTGTCCCTCAAGTAATCGTTGAGTTCTAAAATCCCCGATATCACTCCATTTATGTTGGAATACATTACATTTCGCTCATATGTAAGTTTCTTTAGTCCTTTTTTGCTGTACTTTTCTGGGTTATGTGTGTGTGTGTGTGTGTGTGTGTGTGTGTGTGTGTGTGTGTGTGTGTGTGTAATTCACCTCGGTTGCCTGCTGGTCACCCAGCCAGTCTTCCCCATTACGGAGCGAGCTCAGAGCTCATAGACCAATCTTCGGGTAGGACTGAGACCACAACACACTCCACACACTGGAAAAGTGAGGCCACAACCCCTCGAGTTACATCCTGTACCTATTTACTGCTAGGTGAACAGGGGCCACACATTAAGAGGCTTGCCCATTTGCCTCGCCGCTCCCGGGACTCGAACCTGGCCCTCTTGATTGTGAGTCGAGCGTGCTAACCACTACACTACGTGGTGTGTGTGTGTGTGTGTGTGTGTGTGTGTGTGTGTGTGTGTGTGTGTGTGTGTGTGTGTGTGTGTGTGTGTGTGTGATGTTTCCTGACATTTTGCAACAGCTCTTTTTTCGTATCTTAACATTTTGTCCTTTTTTCTTCTTTCAAGAAAAATAGCAACATTATAACAGTATAACAAAGTACAGTACAATAGGAACATATATAACAAAGGCACTCCCTAACAATGTACTGCAGTTCCCATAAAACAAAAAAGAAAGATAATATATATATATATATATATATATATATATATATATATATATATATATATATATATATATATATATATATATATATATATATATATATGGAGATGCCAATTCATTTCTTTCTACTGTTCAAAAACTATAAAAAATATCACAGGAGTCCCCAGCTTGACTTTCCTCTGGCTGTGCAACTTAACTTTACAACACGCGGCTACAAAGACACGAATTCTGAGTCTTCCCTGATAACAATGCACATGTGTTTTAAGTTTACCATGACAATAATGTAGAAATAAAACTGACAATCCATGACTGAAAAGACCAAACTTCATGTATCAAAAGATTCACCACAAAAGAGGTCTATGGTACCTTTTCCACTAGCTGAAGGTCCACACAAAGGCCTGCGGGTGGCCACTGTTCTCCAGGAGGGTGGTGGCGGCCAGCTCATACTTGGCCAGGCACTGCAGTGAGGCCTTGAGTGGGTGGCTCTCCAGTGCAAACCTGCCCGGGTCACCAATCAGGACGAGGGAACCACTGAGGGCAACAAGAAAAAGGTCATTCTCTATCACTGTCATCACGTAATCTGTAAAACACTAACAGCAGACAAACTCACCATAATAACTCTCTCTATCTTAGTATCACTCTCACCACCAACATTCTCATTATAACAAGCACCTTCATCATCACTATATCATCACTACTTACACTACCTTCCTCACTGTCACAACTTAACTTGCCATCATTGCTGCATCACCACTGCAACCTAAGCACACCAACCTCTTTACTGAGCCACCCATTGGGCTAAAGGCCACTAAACTATCTCAAGGCATTTTGTCTCCACATGAGGATAGGCAAAAAAAAGCTGAAAACTCATGAGGAAAGTCTGTCATACACTAAAACTCAAAAACAATAAGAGAAAGCAAGTCAGAAATAAAGTTGGTAGATTTGTTTCCCAAGACAAGAACCAAAATTTTCTCTCCTACTAATTCAATGCAACTGCTTTAAGTTCCACTGCACAAGGTTCAACCAGAGTCAGAGTTACTACAAACCCTGCATTACCTCCTGTTGAGCTGCTGCAGCCAGGTGAGCACCTCCCCTGCAAACTTTGAGTCATAAAGGAGGTCGCCAGCCAGCACTACTTGGTGAGGGGAGCCAGCTGACCCCACCAAGTTTGTGGTGGTCATGTCATCCACCAAGATCTTGTTTACACCTGCATTGAGCTGCAGCGCCTCCATGGCAACTGTGGGAGGATGAAAATTATGAAATGGTGATGTCATAAAGCTTTTGGATTGAAATTAATATTGCAACAGCTAAAAGTCATTGTCATGATGACTCTTAGCAGAGTGACACAGAATGACATGACATTGTTCCAAAATACATCGTGAAAAGCAGAATATTTGTATAAAAGCGAAGTCATCCAGCTGATTTGCTACACTAACATTAAAAAGGATGATCAAGCCATGAAGTTACTGAGTTACTGTTGGGAATGCATCTTTTAATATCTGATCAATGAAAGTTCTCACACTAATTAACACAATAATTTGAAAAAAATCCAAAGAGAAGAAACAAAAGAATACAACAAAGAAGTAAAACCCAAATAATTAAAAACAAAACAGAGAATGAATCACAAATCAAACAAAAAGAAATACAAAATTAATGAGACATGGAAGAGGCAGCTGGGTGTGCACATGCATTCTATATTCAAAACCTAAAACTGATCAGTAATTTCAAATATTTCACCACCTTACTAACACAGTCCCTCACCTTCATCAATGTCATTAAAGGTGACTCTCTTGGCACCAGCAGACTTCGCCGCCAGTCCACTCGCACCACAACCACACCCAAAGTCCAGCACTGTCTTGCCCTTCACCACTGCTGGGTTGTCCAGGATGAATCTACAACAAAGGCCACCATGAGGACAAGAGGAGGAAAATCTCTTAATCTAATTTGTCAATTCCTGTGTATCAATCAACTCACTCTCACTCACTTCTTAATATGCTGAGACAATATTCATATGTTAAGAGTCACTAACTTACATCCACATCCTGGACCAATGATTTCCACACTTTTTCACACTATGCATCCATGTGACAGGTCCCTAATTACAAAACTATTTTTCTCCCACTGTACCTCTTTAGTTTAGAGACCTTTGCAGATGGCAATATGCTAGCTTTTATACCAAATTATTCATCAATAACTGTCTTTAGTTCTAATGGAATATTTATCCAAATACATACCTATTTATCCAAATATAATGTACAATGAAGTCAAAACCAATAAAAAAAAATACATAAAACCAGGAATATAAGAGTTTTGGCCACAGGCATTTCAACAGGGGGTACATTTTACACTAAAAGTTTTCCAAAACTCAAATGAACCTGTGTACTGCTTGGTGGCAAGCAGAACACACCTAGTCCCAAGGCATGCTTGTAGTGTTGAAAAGCGTGAAAAGGCCTCACCTGGACACGGCCTGTCCGCCAGGCCAGTAGAAGGCCCAGAACGGGTCTGGAAATGGTGACAAGTGTGGTGGTGCCCTCCAGAGGTGGCAGGCGGGGGTGATAAGGTGCAGGGCCAGCTCTGGGGTGAGATGGTCCCTGCTCACTGTTGTCTCAGCAAGAATCTGATGCTTTAAAATCTGAAAAAAAAAAAAACAGAAAGGGAGTTTACTGTATTACCTATAGTGTTTCTAAGACTAAAAACAGAGAGTGATGCTTCAACAAGATGCATCACCCAAAAATCATACAAAATCAGTTGATCTCTAGATCAAAATTCCCGAAAAACCAAAATACTGGAGATCAAGCTTTATAGCAGGGCTGTAACCACCTATGACAACACTGTATAGTTATTACTGAAACTTGTGCCTTAACTCTCCACAATGAACTCTTCCTTTGTTCATCAATGGGTGAATATCTTTCATTGAACATAAAAATGCCTGTACTTCACAAGAACACTGAGCCAAGAGCTGCTGACCTCAGGCTCCTGTGTGCTGACCACTCGCCGCACCTGCTGCCTCATCAACTGTCCACCATGCCACCGAGGGCAGCCCACCAGGCGCCTCACCACACTGCAGGCTGCCATCTGTGTATGCACAACCAAATAGTTAGTATTCGTTTCACCATTCAGGATATTGTATTCATAAAGCAGTAAACTTATATTTCTGGCCACATACAGATGGCTCCCTACTTGATAAAACAGCCTTCCTACCATTGGTTTTAATTAGAGCAACATGTCAACTCATGGAATTTTAATAGGCAAATATCAATAACAAGCCAAAACTCCTATCTAAACTTGACTCCATGTCTCACCCCTCCATCCCCTTTTTGTTCCCCATGCTTATCTTTTCATTCATCATCTTCACACAGCCATTCAGACTCATCCACATCCCCAGATACTTGCATTCATCAGCCTGTTAGACCACATTCTCTCCCAGTCTCCACACTCAATTCCTCTCATCCTCTGCCCTATTCACAACCATTACCTTGTTTTTTTTTTTTTTTTTTTTTTTTTTTTTACATCTGGTTTCCCTATTATATTAAGGCTAGGATGGTGCCTCCTGACAGAGGAATCAGGACGACTTTGGTTTTGGGATTTGGGAAACGATACCCCGAGTGGATGCCCTTCCTAACCTCGGACCGTGGCCAGGATTCAAACCCATGCGCCTGAGAACCATGGATACCACAAAGCGCATGCGGTCCCACTGTACCACTGTGGACCCTCAACCATTACTTTCATTTTCTCACTGCTAAATCTCACTATACAAAGTCTTTTCCACACACAATCTACATCATCCAACTGGCTGGAGCTCATCTGCCAATTTACTCATGACCATCACATTATCTGCATACAAGACCACACATATCCTATCACTCCCCACCTTTACTCCTGCATTCATTCTTCCTATTCTGGCAGCCAATTCCTCTGTAGCTATATCAATTAAAGAGGCAACAATATAAAACCTTGCCTAACTCTTGTCTCACTCTTCGCCCAGTCTGTTTTTATATCCCTTAGTCTGTCCAGCCTTTGTGTCCACTTACATACCTTGCACTATGTTATCTCTGCACTCAATTCAATCTTCTCTAAGACTAATATTCCTCTAATCTCAGTCACCTCTTGATTAGAAATCACAATAAAGACACAAGAGGTGACTCCTTCAAGCTTTTTGTTCCTCATTACAATACTGATACTTGATCTTGTTTCTTCTCAGTGTGGGTCCTTAGCATTTGGAGTAACTGACCTGAAGGAGTTGTCTTACCAAATTCTGTTAATGCTTGTCTTTACAAATTCTGTTAATGCTTTCAAACATCTTCTCCACACTTCTCTCGGTCAAATTCTGTATGATTTTAATTGATTCTGAGATGCTGAGGTTGTTGTATTGTAAAATTGTGTCCTGTGCTGTGGTCTTCACTCAGGACTGCATTTGCTAAAAGTATTAATGGCAGTGGTTTGTATGACCTTGGTGATGCCACAGTAGCCATCCATCACATCACCTAATGGACTCTCTATTAGCTGTCTTGGGGGCATCACTTGCTTCTAAATAGACTTCTTCTCATCTAGGTAAAAAATCAGTAAATTTGCAATTTCATCCAATTTACCCTATCTTATATTTCTTTTTCCCTATGTCTAACAGGCTTGGGGACCTCCTGGAAAAACGGGTTTCTAGGGTAGGGAAACCAAACGCAACCAAACCTAACCTAACTTAATCTAACCTAACCTAACAAGCTTGGGGATCTCCTGGGAAAGCAGGTTTTTAGGGTGGGGAAACGAAACGAAACCAAACCTAACCTAAACTCTGCCCTAAGGTTATTGTTAATTTCCAATAGGTTAAAATAGGGTTAGAAATGCTCGTAGAAGTGTGATCTACCATATGAGAATGTATATAGTCACGTGTGGTGTGCTGGCTGAAATTGCAATACCAAGAAATCCTCTGTTCATCCTGCTTTCAGTGTCTAGAAAACCAGTGTATAATTTGTGTGTGTGTGTGTGTGTGTGTGTGTGTGTGTGTGTGTGTGAGAGAGAGAGAGAGAGAGAGAGAGAGAGAGAGAGAGAGAGACTGAAGGTATGTGAAGCAATGGTGTTGGGAGAAGGGACGGGAAGAGGGAAAGGAAGGTAGGCCTATGATACACGTCCAAGGCAGCTTTACCCAATGACAGTTACCATGGAGAGTAGTATGATAAATGTCACATTTGTTAGAATTAAAAAATAACGAAATAAATAAACAACAAATCATATAAGCAGACGGAGACGATGAAGAAGGATTTCATAACTGTCTTTCCTCATACTAAGACTTGTTTCTCATATAATTCCTCACTAAACTGTAAGGCATGGCTCATCTTTCACTTCCCACTCTACTCAGGGACAGTTATTACCTTGTTTTTTTGTATAGGAATAGTGGCAATCAACTGGTGGTCTCTCTCTCTCTCTACACAACGTAAACATCAACAGTGTAGACCATGTGGTTGTCTTACACCGGGGACTGTTTTTATGTTTACTATATATCAATATGATCAAATCTCCCCTTTTAACTTTTATCAATGGAAAAATTACGATTGTTGTTAATAAGTAAAGATGTATTAACTTTATATGGCAATTCTGTGGCTTTTTGCTCTGAGGAGAAACATTTTTTTCCTCTTACAAAATTAAGATTCTACCTAAGTAATATCGGTCGTGTTCTCTCGGTCGTGTTCTCTCGGTCGTGTTCACTCGATTGTGTTCACTCGGTCGTGTTCACTCGGTCGTGTTCTCTCGGTTGTGTTCACTCCGCCTCCGGGTCACGTTTTCTTTTCGCGTTTCGACTGAGTGTCTTGGAGTCGCGAGTTTGTAAAACCTATCTGCGTTTGACTTCGTTCACTCCGCGTTTTCGTTCGGCTTCGTTCACTTTGTGTTTTCCGTTGGACTTCGTTCACTCCGCGTTCTTTAAGATTTTGTTTAATATTCGCGTTTGACATCGTTCACTCCGCGTTTCCTTTAAAGTTTCCTATTATTTTAATCTTTATTTTCATATATTTATATTTATGTGATTTTTTTTCCGATTTTTCTTTTTTATTTCCTTAAGTATGTATCTTTTATTTGGTTTTTCATTTTTCTTCTTTTTTTTTTCGCTTTTTACTTGAGTTCTTGAGGGGAGGTGGGGGGAGAGGGGCAGCCTTCACTGGTGGGTGTTGTCCTCCTCCGTGCCGTACACACTCACATGCCCTTCGAGGGAGCTGCTCTCCTCCTCAGCCCCATCACCCAGCAGCTCCCACAGCTCATCATCGATGAGGCTGAACTCTTCCTCTAGGTGTTCACCAGCCTCTGCTTCACCTGCGCCGGCCAACGAGGCCTCGGCACGGTCCAGCTCCTTCTCCATGCGGTCCATCTCAGCCTGAAGGGCTGCCAGCTCAGACTTGCCGCTCCTCTTCTCCTTCAGCAGCACCTGCCCTTCCTTCCTCAGCAGAGAGCACTCCGTCGCCATGATGTCCACGTACGTGTCCATCGCTGTTGGCGGAGGCTTGGGTGGCCGAGGCTCATAGGCCCGCAGCAGTCTCCAGAAGGGCAGCACGCAATCCTCGCACTTGCACAACACACTGGTTCTGAAAACCAGTGGAGGCTCGCACTCCTCTACCTCTTCTTGCTCCTCTTCGGCCTGGCTCTCTTCTGGCTCAACCTTTGGCTGCTGGTCTCCTTGCGCTATGCTGAGCTGCAGCTCAAACCCTCTGGGCCCCTCCTCCCCCAGGCCCCGCAAGAACTCTGCCACCGGTTCAGTGGTGGTGGCCTTCCCGTAGGAGAGGGTCACCACCGTCTTGACCAGGGCGTCTCCGGACCTGGCGTTGGCCTTGTGCAGGCTGGCCAGGTCAAAATCTGCCGGCAGGGTGGTGTAGGTCGCCTTTTGGTGCCACAGGTCTAACCAGTGGAAGCGGAAGGCCGCCACCTTCTTGAAGACGGGGCGTGGCAGACATCGCCACCACCGCCCCGTCTTCTGCACCCACACCTTCACCTTCTGCGGCTTGGTGTCTGGGGCGCCGCTGGCCTCCACGATGCAAATGGCTTGCTTCTGCATTGCCGCTGACTTGGGGGGTTTTCAACCTCTCTGCTGAGTAAGGATGCTGTGGTCGGTGGACCCACGTGGTATTTAACTTCATTTGTGTCTTGACATCAGCTCCACCCTCAGCTAACTCCAAGCCTCTGCGATGCCTGTCTCTGATTGGACGACTGCCTGCCTGCCCCGCGTGTCTCATTGGACGCCCCGCTGCTGCCCGTTTCACATTGTCACTACACCCTTCACACGTTCTCTGGGCATGGCATCTCCACTATTACCACTGAAAACGTCCAGCCTCATTGTATTTTATGTTTCTCCCTCAGCCTTCCCAAGGGTGTCAGCTGCACAACACTACTACTACTACTACTACTACTACTACTACTACTACTACTACAGCTACTACCACTATTACTACTACTACTACTACTACTACTACTAATAATAATAATAATAATAATAATGATAATATTAATAATAATACCGAATACCTTATTGGCTGTTCAAACACCATTAACTACTACAGCATAGCACCACCATCACTGCACACACACACACACACACACACACACACACACACACACACACACACACACACACAGAACAACAATTAATCAAAACACCACCTCCCTGCAAATCTCAAACCACACACACACACACACACACACACATATATATATATACAACCACAACTTCCCTTCCCTATACTTTCTCTCCAAATTACGCAGCCCAACACCTGTGCCACTGCCCGTCCCCCTTCTGCTGTGCCGCCGCCCACCGCCCACCACTGGCAGTCCACGTTAGCTCGGGAAGGAGAGAACACACTAAAGTTCCTCTCGTATTCACACTCGCTCCCTTTAGCAACGTCAGTAGAAGAGAGAAGGAAGAATCGAGGACATTTAGACGTTGATACACAAGTGACTGGAACTAAAGCCACATGTGAGAGCGTTAGAGATCGTTTACCGTCGCTATTTTCTGGAGGTATGAAAAGTGAGGAGGTTAATGGTAGCTTCTATAAGTTACGAACGGAGGAACTAAAGGAGAAGGAGGAAAAGGAAGAAGAGAAAAGTAAGTGTAGTAGATAGATTGATAGATAGAAAGATATATATATATATATATATATATATATATATATATATATATATATATATATATATATATAGAGAGAGAGAGAGAGAGAGAGAGAGAGAGAGAGAGAGAGAGAGAGAGAGAGAGAGAGAGAGAGAGAGAGGCGCAAGTGACTGATAGTGACAGTGCTGATGGGTGACGAGGGAGGTGCCAGTGACTGATAGTGACAAAGCAATGACTCTCTCGGTCACAAAGCTGTCCCGTGGAGCAGCTCTGAAATGAGAGACACTGCACAGAGATCGTTCTTAGTTTATGACCTAAGCTCTGTTTTAAAAAGGAATGGAATCTTCTTTTCTATGGAGAGAGAGAGAGAGAGAGAGAGAGAGAGAGAGAGAGAGAGAGAGAGAGAGAGAGAGTGTGTGTGTGTGTGTGTGTGTGTGTGTGTGTGTGTGTAGGCTGGCAAACGTACGACATATTCTTCGCCCGTCACAACTATTCTTAGCACTGGCACAAGACACAAATACACGGCGTAATACTGACACTGTTGCTCCTGTTGCTACCTTCCCAGGACAGTATTGACAACCGCTTCAACGCCTTAGCTCGTCCACTCCATGTAAGTAACAGGTCTGGTGGAGTTTGTAAGGCTTTCAAGTGTGTTTTCAATGTTTCGGTGATAGTTTAAGCCCTTCAGTACCATGACACGTTTCCATATTAATTCTGCTTACTATTTAGTGATTTTGTACAGCTTCAGAAACTTATGTGGGTGTTAAAATAGTGAAGACTGTGGCCATTAATCTTTTACCTCACAGACCCTTCCTAAAGCCAAATAAAATGGTTTCATCGTACACAAATCTCAAGGTAAAAATATGTCCCAGTATTGAAGAGGATATTAGATTGGAGTGATAGGTTAACAGATTGGAGTGATAGTTAACGTCATTTTTTAGAGGCTTTCACGAGCTGAGTGATTATTTATAGTACCAATACTGCACCATTAATGAAAAACAGGTACCTCAGAGAATCCGACTTGTGTCACTGACCTTTAAAGATATTGCTAATGCATTTGTGTGTCATGGGTTCTCTTTTATTGGGATTGTTTTGCTGGAAGTTAAGGATACAGTGTGATTGAATACAAAAAACTATACAGTCATCCAATAGAGTCAGTGAATAGTAGTCTGAAGCTTTTAGTGATATTTTGTGATTCAGTCCAAAGAAGAAATTTTCAAACTTTATATTGTTTAGCTGCGGCACTGATCTTGTATCTTGGACTTTGACAGCGCACCAAGTTTACAATCACGTATAGTGTACGTACATCTATTCATGGAAATTACGCGTTGAACTTGTGGGACGGTCACGGCAAACAGTTTGAGAATCACTGGTCTAACTTAACCTAGATAATAAATCAAGTGCGATTTGATTACAAGTAGTCATATCATTAGAGAGCAGAGGAACACAAGGGCATGAATGATTGCAAAAGACCAGTTGACTTGCACAAGGTAACCAACCCTTAACATTTGAAACTTACTATCATCTGCCATCTACAACGCACGTTCTTACTCAATTTGCACCGCTCATCCAGATTGCTATTTGTGAATCAACCTCTTAAATCTGATTCCATAACTATTACTGTGAGTTTAACGTGTTCTTTATTCTTTATTCTTGTCGCTAGCCCCCATTCCACCAACCTGTGATACTCTCCATGAATATAACTTGCATTTCCTTTCATGATCTATTTAAGCCACTCAAACGCTTCTGTCATAGGATGATCCACCATTTTCATCATTGTGCTCCATACTCATACTACATATAATAGTCGAGGGTAAACAATAATAATAGATAAAGAAGTTTTACATATAGTGGTGCATAGTGTAATTGAGCCATACAACTCCATCAGAGGCGAGTCCCGAAACACCTTACTCACTTTCGTCATGCTGGGTGTTATCATCTATTCCAGCAAAGAAAGTGTTTAGATCATCCTAGTCATCCTTCTTTACACAATCTCTAACCTCTGCTTCACTTACATAACACATAGACCAGGACCAATATCATTCGGTGTTATGGGGGTCTTATCTTGAGCACTCCTGGCAGTTATTGGGTGTTTTCATGTATACAGATAATAGTTTAACAAGTACTCCACACTGTCACTCGAAACAAAAACCATGGAAACTCAACTGACCTTTCCTTTAACATTTCAGAATGGTCTTTATGAGAGAACACCGCTGCAAAACTGTCGATCACGAAACATCAAGTGTCATTCCTTAGCGCAAAAAAAGGTTGAGACCAAACTGTTTTAAAGTAGTGACCCTGTTGTGTACTTTTCCTCTCTCTCCAATGTTCCAAGGCCACTGTGCATGAGAATCCAGTATCATCTTGTTTTAAGGGCGCACCAAGCCTCCATTACCTCACTGGGCTCCTTATCTCACTGCGCTGAGTCAACACCTGGATAGCAGCGGTCGATACTTCGTTTGTCATTATCGTATTTATATTCATAGCGATGGTATTAGAAGCAGCTTTCCTACTCTTATTTTTACCAGTGACGTGTCAACTCAAAGGGAAATATCACAGGCCAGGAGTCGTGACGTGAAAGTGAAGCCACATCTTTCTTAGTGTCGTATTCTCAATTCTCAAACTCTTCTGTGCTACATCTCTATTATATCAAAAATCTTTATTTAAATTGATACGAATTTTATAAGGTGTTTTTACGGTTCTAGAGACAGAGTGATAAGATTTCTGCATTATTTAGATGTACACCAGTTTTTTAAGGTGTTTTTACGACTCTAGAGGCAGAAGAACAAAAATTCCTAAGTTATTTAAATTTACACGAGTTTTTTTAAGATGTTTTTACGGTTCTAGAGGTGGAGAGACAAGATTTCTATATTATTTGAATTTACACGAATTTTTCAAGGTGTTCTTACGGTTCTAGAGATAGAGTGACAAGATTTCTTCATTATCTAATTGTACACAAATTTTTTAAGGTGTTTCTACGATTCTAGAGGCAGAGTGACAAGATACATTATTAACTGGAGAAACACTCTTGATAAACCCGCGAATCATCTCTGCTACCTTTCAAAATAATCGTGGTGAGAGAGCAAAGCGTTTCCGACTACTGACTTCAATCCCGTTCCATGTTCGCCTCCACATCTCCACTCACTGCTTTCCCCCCGGCCACTGCGTCACGACTTCATCACGCTCACACCAAAGCAGCTGATGCGAACTTCTAATAATTACATTCTGTCTCAAGTGTGTGTGTGTGTAATTCACTGTTTGATCTGCTGCAGTCTCTGACGAGACAGCCAGACGTTACCTTACGGAACAAGCTCAGAGCTCATTGTTTCCGATCTTCGGATAGGCCTGAGACCAGGCACACACCACACACCGGGACAACAAGGTCACAACTCCTCGATTTACATCCCGTACCTACTCACTGCTAGGTGACCAGGGGCTACACGTGAAAGGAGACACACCCAAATATCTCCACCCGGTGTGTGTGTGTGTGTGTGTGTGTGTGTGTGTGTGTGTGTGTGTGTGTGTGTGTGTGTGTGTGTGTGTGTGTGTGTGTGTGTGTGTGTGTGTGTGTGTGTGTGTGTGTGTGTGTGTGTGTGTGATGGAATGAAAATATGTGATGATTTTATACTTCTTTATATATAATCTTGCTTAAGATCTGGTCGACGGAGAGAGAGAGAGAGAGAGAGAGAGAGAGAGAGAGAGAGAGAGAGAGAGAGAGAGAGAGAGAGATGGGGGGGGGAAGCATTGATAAGGGGTGATACTAAGCGCACATATTGCATAACAACAAGGAAAAAGAAACGAAACCATAGAAACAATTACGAGAAAAATAGAAAGAGAAAACAAAAATAAAATCAGAAAAATTACTGATATCATCTAGAATGCAAGACCACGTGTGTGTGTGTGTGTGTGTGTGTGTGTGTGTGTGTGTGTGTGTGTGTGTGTGTGTGTGTGTGTGTGTGTGTGTGTGTGTCCGCATTATCTCAGACCTCATAACACCTTGGGAATGCGCGGGGAAGGTGGAAGGAGACACACGCCGTATCTACCTGAGTGGAATATCCCAAACGTGGCCACGCCCTTACCCCGCCCCCTACAGGAGCTGTCAGGGTGCTTAGCTGGCCGCGTGCCTGTCACCAGTCACCAGTCTCCACCAGGTAGTCCTCTGTAGGCGACACTCACTCACCACACACGCGGAGATCAAGAACAACACACACATATATACACACACATACACATACAAAGACACAACATAAACGTATACAAACAGAAGAGAACACAATATACATACCTAAGCATATACATCCAGACACACAAACACACACATACACATACAAACACGCAACATAAACGCATCTTACACATACCTATACATCCATACACACATACACAAGCACATACAGACATATCGTATACAATTTACATATCGTCACAGGTTCCCACTTCACTCCTCCCTTCAGTGACTATAAACCTCGAATATTCACTAATTAACTCCACTCACGCAGCAGCTGTAGCCGGAATTCAAACTCAGGTGTGAGGCTGATTACCACTCTACCAGGTATGTTGGTGTGATAACTGAAAAAGGTTCTTAAAGGTAGATATATGGAGTTAAATTCACCTTTTTCTTCTTCATTGATCTATTTTTTTGCATGTGTTTAACCCCTTCAATACTATGATGCGCTTCCTTATACATTCTCGTTACTGTTTTGTGGTTTTATACAGCTTCACAAATTTAAGTGGGTGATTAGAATAGTGAAGATTGTGGCCATTAATCTTCTGACCTCCATAGATTCTTCCTAATGTCAATGAAATGGTCTAATTGTACACAAATCTCAAGGTAAAAATGTGTCCCAGTATTGAAGGGGTTAAGTTCACCTATGTAGCTAATTGCCTCTAAATCCAGGTAAGTTGACGTGACTCTTGACTTATTGAAGGAGTTTGTATGTTATTTAGCGTTTGGTCTCATTTTTCCTTATAGTTCGTCTGTTCTAAGTTTCATTAGGTTTGTTTTCATATAAAGTTCTAAGTTATTGTCTTGTTATCAGTGATTCTTTTTATCTTACTTGTTATCTTTAGGCATTCTCTCTCTCTCTCTCTCTCTCTCTCTCTCTCTCTCTCTCTCTCTCATCTATCTGTACATATTTTCCCTAAGTGCTTTCCTGCATATCATCATTATTGTACTATATTGCTATCTACTCTTTTATTATTACTATCATCATCCTTATCATTATTATCATTATTACTATCATTATCATCACCATCATTTTTTTTTTTTATTTACACCATGTGGGCTTTTCACGGGAATTTATGGGTTAAAGGGGGTACTTTTTAGGGTACCTCCTATCTTAAAGCCCACCCGCTAGGATACCGTTGCCCCGAGTGAGGAAGCCCAACCTACACTCGGATTTGTATCATTATCACTATTGTTTTCATGTTGTGCTATCTATTCTCTTATTTTCCTAATTCGTCTTTCCTTAAATCTTTGTCATATTTGTTAAGCTTTCTTTCATAATAATACTATTTTATCTGGTTATCTATATGGTATCTTATCATTTTTTGTCCTGAGATTCTATTTTTTGTGCAAGTCATTATTTTTTCTATTATATTCTCTTTTCCCTCCGTTCAAATCGCGTTCCATTGTTTTGTTCTATTTATTATTTCATCTTTTCCTTTCCTTCAAATCATGTTCTTTTCTATTCAATATTTTCTTCTCTTTATCCCTCCCTTCCTGTCGTCTCGTGAATATCATTATTTTTCTTCCTGTTCATCAGTTTATTTTCCTTTCGTCTCCCTCGAGGTGGCGTGGTGCATGTTGAGCAGTGAGCATGAGGCAGAACGAGGTGATGATGGCGCTGGTGAGGGAAGACCTGAGGCAGTCATCAGCTGCTTCCAACCTTGTCTTCAATGAAAAGGTAACGAAGACCACATTGTTGACTCAGAGAAACCTGGCTATAGTGAAAGGCTAGGGGGAATATAAGTAACAAATGAAGAACACAGAATGACAAGAATGAGACAAACTTTTCGTCTTATCAATTCCTCTCCTGTAACTGACTGTCTTCAGCCTCTCTATATTCTACAATTATTTCCACGCTGACTGTCCTGATCTTGTTAACTGCATGTCTCCCTTGCCTCCCCTCCCCCCACGGCTTCACTACACAAAAATCTTTTTCTCTATATTCTTCTCTATATTCTCAATTCTACAATTATTTCCACGCTAACTGCCCTTCTGATCTTGTTAACTGCATGCCACCCCTCCCTCCCCTCCCCCATTGCTTCACCACACAAAACTCTTCTTTCTCTCATTCTCTATTCTATCCACTTCTCCAGTGCAAGAGTTAACCAGCAGTCTCACTTTTGCATCCTTTTCCCTGGTGAACTCTGAATCTCCCTTTCTGTTTCTGTATCTCTGTTTTTCCTGTGACTTGAACTCTCTCCCCAGGTGAAGGCGCTCATCAAGGAAGGTCGGGACATCGCTCATTTCGCCTTCGGACAGTCGCCCTTCCCTATTCCGGAGTGTCTGACGAAGGCGGTGCAGGACTACGCCCACGTGCATGACTACCTCCCCATGGCTGGTGCGTGCCCTAGATTCATCCCAGAGCACTTATTAGCCTCTGTTTCACAATTAACCCCTTCAGTACTTGGACACATTTTTACCTTGAGATTTGTGAATGTTTATACCATTTTATTGACATTAGCAAGAGTCTATGGAGGTCAAAAGATTAATGACCACAGTCTACACTATTTTAATCCCCATACGAGTTTCTGGAGCTGTATAAAATCACCAATTAGTAACCAGAATAGATATGAAAACGCGTCCTGGTACTGAAGGGTACTGGTTGTGAGGAGGGGCATACATCCTCTCACCTTGATATCTGGCGGGTAACTGAGAATCTAGTGTTTTTTTGCTATGTCATTCTGTCACCGAATCGTTCTATCGCGGCCCAGCAACGCGATACACTCATCATGACACACGCCAGCTAGTATTGATTCATTGCTTGCTCTCTCACTACTTCTCTCTGACACACACTGTTCTTCGGTAGAGAGAAATTACTTAACTCTCAATTTGTTTCTGTGATATGGGAAGGAACTGCTTCTCAAATAGAGTGGTAGATACATGGAACAGACTCAGGCCTATATTTTAAAACGCCATGCTTTCTCACCATCACTGTTTTCCAAAGGCTCCAGTTGAATATATTCGTGTTTCTAAGGGTATTTTTTTTATGGTTCTGGTGATAGAT
>NC_059273.1:14105589-14120589 GCF_017591435.1 Portunus trituberculatus
GAGGTGGAGTTGTGAGAGGTAAGAGGTGTTGAGGAGTGAAGAAAGAGAGGGAAGCAGTGGAAGGAAAGAGGAAATGTGGATGTAATGCTGGTGAGAGAGTGAAGAATAATTAAAGGAATGATTATTTGGATATGAGGATTTGAGACAGACAGTGGTTGGGAAGCAGGATAAATTTTGAGGTGGTGGATGGAAGGAGAAAAGGAGTGTGAATGTAGAGGGATGAATGACTAAGGAATAACAGGAAATGATGGAGGCAGAACTGTACGAGCCACAAGACAATATGTATACTGTCCAACATAGTGAATTTTATATAGACATTTGTTGACGTTGGTGTTTAAATCTAATGAGGTAGCGAACTAATATATATTGAACGGTTAAGGAAAGTAGCTGAAGAGAATATTTATTATGTGTATTACTATAAAAAGTATCATGTATACGGTACTATGCATAAAAATTAAATATGATGTATAGCTTTTCTTTCAGCGAAGGTAATAGAAGGATATCATTATCATTGTTATTGTTGTTGTTGTTGTTGTTGTCGTTGTTAATATAAATGTCGTACCAGCTGTCTCTGTTCATATAATCTTTACCTAACCATGGAGTCTGCGGTGAAGGGGGCATGGAGGTGAGAGGCAGCGAGGGAAGGGCAGCTGGCGGACAGGTGACCCCGGCAAGGAGGACGAGATGGATGTGGACATAACAAGCCCCGTGGTGGGAGAAAGAGGAGAGAGGAGAGAGAGGAGGAGAGAGGAGAGGAAAAAGGTGAAAAAAAAAAAAAAACGTGGATCTGTGTCAGGGCTGGTCAGCGACACTTACTAGCAGGCAGGTGGACAGTAGGCGGCATTCGCGTCGCACAACTATCATCATCATCAGCCAGGGAGTGTCATGATATCAACTAATAAAAACCACATAATTGTACCTAACCTTCTACCTCCCTCGACCACACCGCAATCTTCATATACCACCTGAGCGTGGCGTGGTGGCGTGCTGATGCAACCTGGCAACTTGGTAACCTGGTAACCTGCCACTACCATCGC
Organism: Portunus trituberculatus; assembly: GCF_017591435.1. Taxonomy (NCBI): domain Eukaryota; kingdom Metazoa; phylum Arthropoda; class Malacostraca; order Decapoda; family Portunidae; genus Portunus; species Portunus trituberculatus. Next base: position 14,106,627 of record NC_059273.1, read on the forward strand.
CATAACGAGTGTCGCACCAATAATAACTAATAAAATGCTAAGTTTTGTTAATATAATACTTTCCCTTTTACTTCAGCCACGGGACCTTTCCAATACTGTCCCTTGATGCAGGATAATTTCAGATAGAGACCTTACTACACACACACACACACACACACACACACACACACACACACACACACACACACACAGCGTAGTGTAGTGGTTAGCACGCTCGACTCACAATCGAGAAGGCCGGGTTCGAGTCCCGGTAAGCGGCGAGGCAAATGGACAAGCCTCTTAATGTGTGGCCCCTGGTCACCTAGCAGTAAATAGGTACGTGATGTAACTCGAGGGGTTGTGGCCTCGCTTTCCCGGTGTGTGGAGTGTGTTGTGGTCTCAGTCCTACCCGAAGATCGGTCTATGAGTTCTGAGCTCGCTCCGTAATGGGAAAGACTGGCTGGGTGACCAGCAGACGACCGAGGTGAATTACACACACGCACACACACACACACACACACACACACACACACACACACACACACCTGTCTAATCAATTTAGTACTGCAGGCAAACTTTACAATTGATACTTATCCTTCCTCCAGCCACAAGACTTTGACACTTCTCTTTAAGGCAGAGAGAGTAACTTCAGGAACAGCACTGCCTCCAACTAAAATGACTTCACCAGCACTGCCTCCAACTAAAATGACTTCACCAGCACTGCCTCCAACTAAAAAGACTTCACCAACACTGCCTCCAACTAAACACCGGTGCAGACATTCACTCCATTCAGTACTGCACGCAATGCCTAAACTTCATAAAATCACTTGCTGCTTTTTTATCTTTTTTTTTATGTAAGAAGGGAAAACTGACCAAAGGCAACATAAAACGAAATAAAAAAGGAAAAAAACCGGCCCACTTAGTTGCCAGTTCCCTTTGCTAGTTAGAATAAAGTAAATAAGATATAATAGCAGAAGGTAATTGACTGGATATTACCGTTAACCTTTAGATGAAGTAGATAATTAGTCTAAACTTATTCAAAATTCTGCAATAGTATCCAGAAAAGAAAGAATTTGATGCCGTGGTGCTGAAAAGGTTGATTAAATTCCAACATTTTGTATTACTAATTTGTAATAAAGTAAGTTTTCTTCAGTATCCAAAATTCTAAATTCACCCTCCATTTTTTTTCTTGTCATATCTATCACACAATTTGCTCACTCATCCATCTATTCACTTACGTATTATTTTCAAATCCATTCACCGGACCCTATTAATGTCATATCTCACCCATTATTTCCCTCAAGTGCCACAGGATACGAGTACAAGCTATCCTGTGGCATGATAGAAACCCACACACCAACTTGACAACATTCAACCTCTTCAGTACTGGAACGCATTTCTACCATAAGTTTTTTGTATTTTATTTACATTAGGAAGGGTCTATGGAGGTCAGAAGATTAATGGCTAGAGTTTTCATTATTTCAATCTCCACATAAGTTTCTGAAACTATAAAATTCCCAAACAGTAAGCAGAATGATATATGAAAATGCGTCATGATACTGAAGAGGTTAAGAGGGAAATTTCATGACATTTATTTATCTATTTGCTATTGAGGGGGGGCAACTCTCTCGTATCTAAAGGAGACTGGCAACTAATAGGACCTTTTCTAGTTTTTTGTTGCCCTTTGGCCAGCTTTCCCCTCTTACATAAAAACAAGAGACCGGGTCGGTGCTGGGAGGGAGGGGAAGGCTTATCTCAGTTTTAAGTCTTCTGATCTGCTTACAATCAAATTACGTCTTTTTTGTTTGGCAATTATTACCTGTTTTAAGAACAAGAAACTGACGAAAACGGTAAAAATCAACAGAAGTACATAAGGTTATTCAACTTTTGACCGTAACAATACATAGATGCGATAGGTTTAAGTTTCAGGTACGCTCCCTCACCGCCTAGATAGCTCAGTTGGGAGAGCGTTAGACTGAAGATCTAAAGGTCCCCGGTTCGATCCCGGGTCTGGGCAATATAGTTTTCCTTTTTTTTTTCTCCTGCCGCCCGGTAACCACAAGGCAAGAGGGTCAGGTGAACGGAATTTCCTGCCAAAGGGATAATGATTTCTGCTTGACCTCACCTGCAGCACCGGTTCTGGCCAGACAACACCGCATGTCGCACCTCCCACCCTCCCCTCCGCTGCCCTGGGAGATACGAGTAGATGGAAGGTGTACCTGCAAGCAATCCCACTCCCTTTGCAGACACTGAGGATCAATTATATTTATCTCTCAGTTAGCAATTATCTCTCTTCTAGGAACTACCGGCAAACAAAATGAAGCAAACACACGTAGAATTTCAGAATGTCAGAATCCATGGCCATGTATATAATTAACATGTAATCCATCACATGCACACATGCACATGCACACGCACATGCACACGCACTCACGAACGCACACACACAAAAAAGAAAAAAAGTGAAACCTGTAATTGGAAGAAAGATAACATAGAAGATAAGGAAGACACTGAAGATGAGAGAGAGAGAGAGAGAGAGAGAGAGAGAGAGAGAGAGAGAGAGAGAGAGAGAGAGAGAGAGTATTACATAACTATAAACACACACAGACAGACAGACAGACACACACAAATAAACAGACAGATTGAGCAAATAGAAATTATGACAGACGGAAGGACAAAACCAAACACACATACATACATACATACATACATACATATATACAGACAGACAGACAGACAGACAGACAGAGGGAAGGGCATAAGGGACTGAGAAAAGAAGAGAAAGTGAGGGAAAGAGGAAGGCAACTTTGGATTGTTACTACACGTCGTATCAAAATCTCCTACTATGCTCAGTGCTTCTCCAACCGTCGTCGGGGGAGGATGCGCGCCCCTCTCTCCAGTCTGATCAGTCGCAGCCTCACTCGTACTCAACACCTGGTGACTGACTGAACCCCACCAGGCGCCTTGACTCTTAGGGCTCCCTTGACAGTGACGAAGAAACACGAATGAAAATAACAAGGGAAAATAAGTGATACGTGAATTCTAATGGTGATGATAATAATGACAATCGTGACAGACAGCGGGAAGTGACAAGTACATTCGGAGATTAAGTACAAGTGAGAAATACAACAAAAAAATAAGTGTGTCGCGTTATCTTATGTTGTGTCTATGTTGATTTTTACGTGACAGTGTGAAGAGTGAGGGAGAAGTGTGTGTGTGTGTGCGTGTGTGTGTGTGTGTGTGTGTGTGTGTGAGAGAGAGAGAGAGAGAGAGAGGAAAGTGGCGCGTAAAACAGAAGGAAGTGGAACGAGCAGGTGTGATGGAAATGCTTCACGTACGTACACACACACACACACACACACACACACACACACATACACACTAACAGTCTCGCAATTCACCCTTTTAGACACAATCAGTTAAGACAGTGACACATTTCCAATCGTAGGGTGAGTCAGCAATGCCTCTCACTGAACGCAATTATGGAGTGACTGCCTGAGATTGGATGGGAAGTCAGTCAAGCTTCCAGTCAACTAGTCATTCATTCACTCACTGCCTCACTCACTCAGGCAGTTAGGTACAGTAGGAGTCAGCTAGTTGAGGAAGGCCTGTCAAAAAGTAGTGTCAGTCAGTCAGTTAAATCCTTGAGTACTGAGACGTAATTTTTATCATGAGTTTTGGGTACATTAGACAATTTTATTTACATTAGGAAGGATCTATGGAGCTCGAAAGATTAATACCCGGAGTCCTCACTGTCTTAATCCACACATAAGTTTCTGAAGCTGTATTAAATCACCAAACAGTGACGAGAATGAATATGAAAAGGCGTCCTGGTACTGAAGGGATTAAGTACATTCGTCTGTTGATAAATCCTTTAGACACTTAATAAAACCAGTCTGTCAGTCATTTTTTCCCAGTCAGTGATTTACCATCTCAGTCAAATTCAGTCAGTCAGTCAGTCAGTTTCTCAGTATCTTTGTCATTCAGTCAGACTATAAATGACCCAGTGGATTAATAAGTCAGCCAATCATAGAACCAATCAGTCAATCACTTTATTCACTCACACGACTTGTCAATCAAATCTCTTCATTAATTTGGAATCAGTCAATACACAAACCAGTCAGTCAGCAGTACATGAAGTCAGTCAGTCAAGCAGTGAGGTGGTTTTTAGTCAGTCAGTCAAGCAGTGAGGTGGTTTTCAGTCAGTCAGTCAAGCAGTGAGGTGGTTTTTAGTCAGTCAGTCAAGCAGTGAGGCAGTTTTTAGTCAGTCAGTCAAGCAGTGAGGCGGTTTTTAGTCAGTCAGTCAAGCAGTGAGGCGGTTTTTAGTCAGTCAGTCAAGCAGTGAGGTGGTTTTCAGTCAGTTAGTCAAGCAGTGATGCAATTGTTAGTCAGTCAGTCAGTAGGCGGTTTTCAGTCAGTCAGTCAAGCAGTGAGGCGGTTTTCAGTCAGTCAGTCAAGCAGTGAGGTGGTTTTTAGTCAGTCAGTCAAGCAGTGAGACAGTTTTTAGTCAGTCAGTCAAGCAGTGAAGCAGTTTTTAGTTAGTCAGTCAAGCAGTGAGGTGGTTTTCAGTCAGTCAGTCAAGCAGTGAGGCGGTTTTCAGTCAGTCAGTCAAGCAGTGAGGCGGTTTTCAGTCAGTCAGTCAAGCAGTGAGGCGATTTTCAGTCAGTCAGTCAAGCAGTGAGGCGGTTTTCAGTCAGTCAGTCAAGCAGTGAGGCAATAGTTAGTCAGTCAGTCAGTAGGCATGAGTCAGGGAGCCAAGCAGTAGTCAATGTCATCTACTTTGAATGAATGAAAAGAAATTACTGCTAAAAAAACAACAACTTTGCTTCGTCATTCTTGCTCATCTTCAGTTTTTAGTACTAGCTAATTCTCTCTCTCTCTCTCTCTCTCTCTCTCTCTCTCTCTCTCTCTCTCTCTCTCTCTCTCTCTCTCTCTCTCTCCTTCAGCCAACCATCACCTGCTCAGTTACCGGAAGTCGCACGGCCCTTCCTACCCCCTCCTCTCTCTCTCTCTCTCTCTCTCTCTCTCTCTCTCTCTCTCTCTCTCTCTCTCTCTCTCTCTCTCTCTCTCTCTCCGTTCTCTCCCTTACCCAGTCTTTCTCTAGCACACCTGGCCACACACACACACACACACACACACACACTGATACAGTCATGCTAAAATTTCTTTTCTTGATCTGTGTTTTTGTTATGCAGTCAGTCAGTCAGTCAGTCAATCAGTCATTCCACTAGTCAGTCAGTCTCTTAGTCAGTCAGTCCATCGGTCAGTCAGTCCGTCAGTCAGTCAGTCAGTCAGTCAGTCCACCAGTCAGTCAGTCTCTCAGTTAGTCAGTCCGTCAGTCAGTCAGTCCACCAGTCAGTCAGTCAGTCAATTAGTCAGTCAGTCCACCAGTCAGTCAGTCTCTCAGTTAGTCAGTCCTTCAGTCAGTCAGTTTTTCAGTCAGTCAGTCAGTCAGTCAGTCAGTCCACCAGTCAGTCAGTCAATCAGTCACTCTTTCAGTTTGCTTGGGATGTGCGAATCTATCTCTCCATTTATCTATGTATATGTATGCAAATGTATGAATATGTGTATGGTTATGTGAATGTATCTTCTTTATCTATGTATGTATGTATACATGTATGTATGGATGTATATACTAAAAGAAAATGGTTTTGCATGAATATATGTACGCATTTATGTATGCATGTATTACAAAACCATCTTGCAGTGCACTAACCAAACACGCATATTTTTTCCCTTGACCTCAGCGTTGCAGTAAGGTAGAGGTTCAAAACAAAACGTGCCATATTCCTACACTCAAAACTGAAGGCTGGAAGGAGGAAAAGAACGCAGGAAATATTTATCTTACACACCTGACTGAGTGAGACACAAGAGCAACTGACTCAGACCTGCACAAGACACATTATTCTTACGACACACCTGAGGCGGATCATTGTAAAGCTACCTGGAGTGTGAAACTCGTGCAGTAAAAGGAAAGAAAAAGGGAAGAGGAGAAAAGAAAAGCATGGGAAAAAACAGTGAAAAGGTTTATGGGAGCAATTACCTTTAAAAAATTTCTTACTTACGAATAAAAAAAGATATTTGTGAAAAGTTTACGCGCAAAAAAAAGGTGAAATTTCAAACTCATACCACTTCTTGCTTATAGAAAGTAAGAGATAAAAAATATATATATACATAAAAACAACAAAATAAAACTCAATATCAATCTATCTTTATTGTGACTCTCAAGTTTCACGACCCTGCACTGAGAAATAAATAAAAGAAATAGTCAAACATACATAGCTGGCCATATTCAAGTTACACTGGAATGTAGCCCTGATTTACTGGCCCGGCGAGTGGAGCGTTCCAACACGTGAACCTGAGAATATTGGTCACTCTTTTCTTTCAAACGGACACGAACCTAAACTCTAAAAAAAAACTAAAAAAAATACATACTCAATTAAAATAAAAGGAAAAACTGGTGCCACCTTTTAATCAAGACATAGAAGAAAGTGGATTAAAGAAAATGATCTTGAGTGATGGTGAGTGATTGAAACGTGATATTAACGAGCTATGTGAAGACTTAAGGACGCTGTGATAACGATTAATAAACTCAAACCTTTGTGATATATAGAGGTGATAAAGAGTACATTCACACAGGAACATTCACAATAGAAGTTATTAGTCGTTTCAGAAGACAAAAAAAAAAAATGTGTTTGACGGAGAAGTGACAAAACGAGTAATAAATCGGACGGAATAAAGAAAAGAGGGAATGAGGAGAGAGAATAAGTGAGGAAAGACACTGAAACACAGAAAATATGGTGGTGTGGAAGCCTCTCCCTCCTCCCTCCCCTCCTATTCCCATCCCCATCCCTCTCATCCCCACCATCACCACCCCAAAATAGCCTTACACCAACGCCACTGCACAACATACCTCAACACCACAAGCAACACTATATCACCCTTTTCTCGTTACCTCTCAAATCAATTTTTCCGCGACCACCACCATCACCACCATTACCACCATTACCACTCATAACCCGGTCAGTAGTCAAGCCTCCACCACCACCACCACCACCACCACACCCAGTTTTTCGTGCTTCCCCACCTCTGCCTGATTCCCACGAGCTCCTCTTCACAACGGGACACTACCTGCAAACTACCTCACGACTACTGCTATTAGTACCACTCCTACCACCACCACCACCACCATCATGGCTCCTTCCCACGCTAAAAAAGGTGAGTGTTAGCGAAATTTCTGTCAATGAGTGTATTAAGGATTGAAAGAGTGCGTGATTGTCTGAGGATGTGAGTCAGTAAGTCAGTCAGGCAGACGGGCAAGGATCAAAAGAGCATGAAAAAAAGTTAATGTGCTTATGATGATTCCTTTATAATATATGCTTATTGTATCCATCTCTCATCACTATTTATAAATTTATCTTTTTTTATGTAAGAAGGAGAAACTGGCCAAGGGCAACATGACATGAAAAAAAAAGGCCCACTTAGTTGTCAGTCCCCTTGCAGGTCCGAAAGAATTAGAAATACGATTAAATGTCTTGAAACCTTCCTCTTAAATTAAATCAAGTTATAGAGAGTTGGAAATACGGAAGCAGGTAAAATATTCCAGTGTTTATTAGCCGAAATGAAGGAATAAACGTCTTGAAACCTCCCTCTTAAATGAAATCATGTTATAGGGAGTTGGAAATACAGAAGTAAGTAGAATGTTCCAGAGTTTACCAGAGAAAGGTATGAATGGTTGAGAGTATAGGTTAACTTTTGCAACTAATCTTTTGTCTTCTCACAAATAACTGCATTAACTGGTTATTGATTCATGGACAGTTACCTTCCGGTGTTTTTGTTAATATTTTTTCTTGTTGCCTCCTGCATTAAACAACGAGGATATTGAGTTTGTCCCCTTTATTGCCACTCAGCGATTGTATTCCTTCCGATCTCATTTTTGGTCCATTAAATCAGCCTTAAACTCGTTACTTCCAGGCCTTCCCATGTTACAAACCGCAACAAAAACTACTTTAGCCATGCACGCGATAAAACAATGAGGAAAATATGAAATAAAGACAAATATTGAAAAAGAAAGTAAAAATATAAAGAAAATACGGAAAAAATAAACAAAAAGGGGAGAAAACTCATTAAAGTAAACACACACACACACACACACACACACACACACAGTACCTTAAGAGCACTACAGGTTTCTCTTATTGTCACACGACCACCACCATCACCACCACCACCACCACCCGAACACTAGGCCACAGGTATACAACTTTCAGGGCCCGCGGCGGAGCGTACCTGTCTTATGGTAATTAGCAGAGACGCGAGGAGAAACCTAAGGAGGGAACAAAAAAAGCGACAATGTTCATTTAATCTATTACTATTAGGGAAAACGTGAGCGACTTTGTTTACTCAGGCATTTAGTTAGATATTCAGGTATTTGGATATTCAGGCATTTAGGTGTTCAGATATTCAGGTATTTAGGTATTTATATATTCAGGTATTAAGATATTATGGTATTATGGTATTCAGGTATTCAGATATTCAGGTATTCAGGTATTTAAGTATTCAGGTGTTCCGTTTGTTTTCTTCTTTACTTTCATCATAAACGCGTGTTGCTTATGTTTATGGGGTTTGGATGGGAATGGTTAGCGGTGGTCTGTTCTTCTAGAGGCCAACAATAACTACTATAAAACCCAAAAAAACATCAACAATAACTTTTACTACTTTTGTTATTACTACTACAAAACAAAAACAACAATAACAGCAACAACAGGAACGACAACAACAACAATAGCTCCTACCTCTACTACTACTACTACTACAACTACAACTACTACTACTACTACTACTACTACTACTACCACTACTACTACTACTAAGAAAAAAAAGCAACAGCAACAAGAACAAAAACAACAACTACTACCACCACCACTGCTACCACTACACCATCACAAACAACATTACCACCACTACCCCCAACAACAACAAAACCACCACCACCAACACTACAAAGAAAAAAAATATATAGAAAAAATAAGAATAAAAAGGAGCAAGACGGAACAAGAAGAGAAGGAAGACGACACGCCTGAAACCATACGAGTAACAAGCCAATACCGCGAACCCGACTCAGCAGCTGACAGTGTACAGTTTCCCTCGCCATGACAAAGTTGTTGCTCCTCCCACTGACACACGACACTTCTCTCATCACCGACACCAACACTTATGAACCTCCTCAATACTGAAATACATACAGCAGATAAGTAGCACAGGGCTGCCGTGGTACAGTGGAACCATGCGTGCTTTGGGGTCCGAGGGTCTCCAAGCGCATGGGTTCGAATACTGTCCACGGTCCGAGTGTAGGTTGGGCTTCCTCACTCGGGGTAACGGTTTCCTAGCGGGTGGGCTTTGAGATAGGAGGTACCCCCAAAAAAGTATCCCCTTTAGCCCATAAATTCCCGTGAAAAGCCCACATGGTATAAATAAAAAAAAAAAAAGACTGCCTCTCTCCCTTCTACGTTTTCTTCGTTGTCTTGCTTAAATTTTCATGCCTTTCAGCCAATTGATCCACTGTTATTTTGCATTTTTTTTTTTTTTTCCTTTTGGCTGTTTAACACGTATCACTCTATCAACTTCTTCAATACTGGGATACATTTTTACCTTGAGATTTGTGTACGATTAGACCAATTTACTAATATTGGGAAGGGTCTATGGAGGTCAGAAGATTAATGGCCGCAGTCTTCACTATTTTAATCCCCCCCCCACATGAGTTTCTGAAGCTGTATAAAATCAAATAACAAGCAGAATTAATATGAAAAAGTGTCATTGGTACTGAAGGAGTTGATATTTGTTTTTTGTACCAGACTGTTACGTGTTTCCATATTCATTCTCTTACGATTTGGTGGTTCGATACAGCTTCAGAAACTCATGTGGGGGATTACAATAGTGAAGACTGTGACCATTGATCTTCTGACCTTCATAGACCCTTCTTAATGTCAATAAAATGGTCTAATGGTACACAAATCTCAAGGTAAAAATGTGTTGCAATATTGAAGGGGTTAAGATATGAATGCGAGAGAGAGAGAGAGAGAGAGAGAGAGAGAGAGAGAGAGAGAGAGAGAGAGAGAGAGAGATTTACTTTTTTTTCTGAGTACTTGTAAATAATCTTTTACTGTGAATAATGAATAATTAAGTAGCTAACTAACAAGAGAAAAGAAGAAAGAAAAGAAAAAAGAAGGAAGAAAAAAAAAGAAGTAAGAATGAATAAATGAAGGGAAGTAGATGAACAAACAACAAAATGATTAATTAACTAAGTTAACAAAAAATGAAGAAACAAAAGAGACAAAATAAAAGAAAAATTAAGAAACGAAAGAGAAAAATAAGGAAAAACATAAAGGAAATAAAAAAAAGAAAGAGAAAAGAAGAAAATAGGAAAAAGGTAAAAATGAATAACTAACAAAGGAAAGAAAAAAAGAAAGAAAAACTGAAACAAAACGAACAAGGAAAGCAATCAAAGAAAAGAAAACAACAAAAAAAAAAAGAAAAACCAAACAACACATAACAAAAAGCAAAAAAAAAAAAGAAGAACGATAGAATAAGACAATTAAACGTCACCCATAACAGTAAAAAAGGGGAGACAAAACAGTTCCTTCCTTACACATAACAGTTTCCGCGCCACCACTCCCTCCCTCCTTGGAACTGACAGATAGCAGAGAATCCCCAGACAATCCCCGTTAGCCCCATCAGTACCATCACGCGTTTACTTATTGATTTTACTATTTACTGGATTTATACAGCTTCAGAAAAATATGTGGGGTGTTAAAACAGTGAAGATCCTGGTCATTAATCTCCTGACCTCCATAGACCCTTCGTAATGTCAATAAAACCGTTCAGTAGTATCCAAAACTCATGATAAAAATGCGTCCCAGTACTGAAGGGTGGAAAGGTGGAAACGTAGCTAATCTTGTTCTTGATCTTCTTGTTGACGAGTTTGTGTCTCCTCTGGCAAAGCTTCGGTCTCTGTTCCTTTTATGGTCCAACGTGTGTTTTGAGTTTTGAATTAGTGTTGTGTTTTGTTAGGTCTCTCTCTCTCTCTCTCTCTCTCTCTCTCTCTCTCTCTCTCTCTCTCTCTCTCTCTCTCTCTCTCTCTCTCTCTCTCTCTCTCTCTCTCTCTCTCTCTCTCATGTATTTATGTTGTATATTAAGATTCTACTCGGCTCTACACTCTAATTTAGTTGAATATATTGGCACTAAAAACAATAACTGGTATACTTCTGTTTTTCTTCTTATTTTAGCGTGTGTGTGTGTGTGTGTGTGTGTGTGTGTGTGTGTGTGTGTGTGTGTGTGTGTGTGTGTCTTATGTATGAGGTGCTGCGCTACTTGTTTATCTTTCCTCATTTAAAGAGAAAAGCGTGTAAGTTTTCATATTATCTCCTGTTGATTATTCTAAGTATTTGTCTGGGGTTTTTTTTACTTGGTTGCCTATTTATTGGTTTGTTCTTCTTATTTTTAGGTTTATTTTATTTTTTTTCTATGGAAGAGGGGAAGCTGGCCAAGGGTAGCGAAAGTTATAACAAAAAAAGGCCCATACAATTTATTTTTGTACTTTTTATTAACTGATTTATTGATTTTTGTTTATCTGTTTATTATTTCTTCCTTATTTCTCATTTCTTAGTTACCTTTTTTCTATTTATTCATCTATTTACCTATTTAGTTTATTTAGTTTTTAGGGGGATTGGGGTTGGTGGCATGGCATGTCAAGTAATCTGGCCATTTATTTCCCAGATCAAGAACAAGAAACGATGTTCACAAGCACTCGTTCTCTTATCTTTATTATTAGAAGCAGAACATTTACACGTCTTACTCTCCATCTTTCTAAAAAAATATATAAAAAAGAAGAAAACTTTATAACCAGTGCAAACGAGATCATTCACTATGCTTCATCAAGAAAATTCGAAAACCTGTCTTTAGTTAACTCTGCTGCACAAGACTTTCTTCATCCACTCACTCCTACTCTATCCAACTCTCTAATGCAAAAGTTAAGCAGTATTCTCAGTCATTCATACCTTTCTCTGACAAACTCTGGAACTTCCTGCTTGCCTCTGTATCTCCGACGTTCTATGACTGACTTCATTTAAAAGAAAGGTTTCAAGACATTTATCCCTTTTTCACTTGGCTAACTTTTTCGGATCTGCAAGGGAACTGTCAACTTAGTGAGTCTTCTCTTTTTCATTTCATGTTGCCCTTGGTCAGTTTTGCCCTCATATATATAAAAAAGAAAAACTAGCAACACGAGTGGGTGCCAGGGAAGTAACATTAATCCTCCCACAGCGCTAACCTACAATTCTACAACTCACAGCACTGAGGCGCGTATTCAGAAACGTTTTGCTCTTTCACTACGATTATTTTTCAAGGCCACAGACATGTCTACAGGGGTTTTCAATAGTGTTTCTCTCGTTAATAATGTAGAACTCTTGTCACTCTGCCTCTAGAACCATAAGAAACACCTTAAGAAACTCGTGTAAATTTAAGTAAAAGTTTTTGAAGTAGTGGAGGTGAAACATAGAAGTGTTTGAGAATACGAGCATAAGAGCAATGTGTGAAGTCTTTAAAAGCATCTAAGAGGAAGGAAAAATAAGGAAAAGAATAGATTTTACACTTTTTTAGGTAATACGGTACATAGAAGTTACTGTAGAATTATTCAAAGTAGTAAAAATATTAAGAAAAAATGTGTCATGTAATAATGAAAGGGTTAAGCTGCAAATTTACTGACAAAATATTATGCCTTTTCTTCAAGTCGTGATTTATACAATAACGGAAAGACTTGTGACATTAATGGGCAGAATGAATCTAAATCTAACCTAATCCAACCCAACCCAACCTAACTTAACCTAACACATCTTTCAGTACTGCCTTTTCTGGTCTCTCTTTGGGATTGACGCCTCAGAGGGACCTTAATCATCTTATACTTTCATTGCCCTTGGCCAGTGCCCGTCTTAAAAGAAAAAAAACAATAACAGTAACCTAATCTAGCCTTTAGATAAAAATGCTTCGATGTTTCCCAAAGACTTGCAATATTTACCCAAAGAGCTGCAATATTACCCCAGAGTTGCAATATGTATAAGCCACGTTGTACACAAGAAAATTGACCATGTATTAAATCCACATTTCAGATTTCTAGGCATCTCACAGCTCTTATTTTTATGTTACTGCCTATAGCGCCTGTAGGCATACTTGAAGAGTATATGTGGGAAGCGCTGTTCAACTTTCGCCCATTAGTGGCGCAGGCAATTTTATGTATAGTGGTACTATATTAGGGCCCATATTACCACCCAAGCGCATCTTTGGTGTAACCACTTAGAATCCGGATATCCTGGTGACATGTAGGTAATTTTAAACCACTCGACAAATGGCATAGCTTCAAATTGGTATGTGGTGGGATTCAAACCTACGCGTGGACGTCTGCCCTTATCCACTACGTCACCGCCTCCCCAACTCACAATACACAAACCGCAGAGTGTACAAAGTAAGTGAACTCATCAGGAAACAGCGTCAAATTTACGCTCATTCTGAACCTCACAAGGTACAATCCATGTAGTTCATCCTAAAAAACACATCAAATTTACATATAATCTACATTCTTCCCAAATCACAAATGAGACTGAACCTTCCCATCGTCAGACCGCAAATTCTTCTCTTGTCGGTGGCAGGTTGTAATTTCTATCGTAGCGTTATCAGCAATATTTCCAGTTAATCAAGTCTTACACATTTATTTCTTATCATTATTACTATAGATGACGTTGGTAATATATTTCTTTTCCCCTCAAACCTGTCTGAATTTTCTGAGTAATTGGCAGTTTGCATGATTTTCTCGCTCATAATTTTCAGCTGTTGTCTTTTCAGCTTTTTGAGTTTAGTTAGATTTTTTTTTTTTCATCTATTATTTTTTTTTCTTATTTTTACATGATTCAGGTTTTGTGTTTTAATTTAGCTT
>NC_059273.1:14128089-14133089 GCF_017591435.1 Portunus trituberculatus
CGCCTGCTGGTCACCCAGCCAGTCTTCCCCATTACGGAGCGAGCTCAGAGCTCATAGACCGATCTTCGGGTAGGACTGAGACCACAACACACTCCACACACCGGGAAAGCGAGGCCACAACCCCTCGAGTTACATCCCGTACCTATTTACTGCTAGGTGAACAGTTGCCACACATTAAGAGGCTTGCCCATTTGCCTCGCCGCGCCGGGACTCGAAGCCGGGCCTCTTGATTGTGAGTCGAGTGTGCTAACCATTACACTACGCGGTGTGTGTGTGTGTGTGTGTGTGTGTGTGTGTGTGTGTGTGTGTGTGTGTGTGTGTGTGTGTGTGCGTGAGATATAGATAGATAGGTAGATAGATAGATAGATAGATAGATAAATAGAGAGAGAGAGAGAGTGTTTGTGTGTGTGTGTGTGTGTGTGTGTGTGTGTGTGTGTGTGTGTGTGTGTGTGTGTGTGTGTGTGTGTGTGATATAGATAGATAGGTAGATAGATAGATAGATAGATAGATAAATAGAGAGAGAGAGAGAGAGAGAGAGAGAGAGAGTGTGTGTGTGTGTGTGTGTGTGTGTGTGTGTGTGTGTGTGTGTGTGTGTGTGTGTGTGTGTGTGTGTGTGTGTGTGTGTGTGTGTGTGTGTGTGTGTGTGTGTGAAGAAGCAAAAGGTGATCGTGTTTCTTGGTTGATTTGAGTGTCACTGGTTCGCTTTGGAATGTTGTGTTGTTGTCTTTGTTTCTGATGTTTTTGTCATTTCAGTTCCGACGTTTTTTTTCTCTCCTGGTTAATTTTGGTTTTGCCTGGTTCAGTTTTTTTTCTCTTATTTTCCTCTTTCCTATGACTTAAACTTCATAAACATATCCATTTATCTCTCTCTCTCTCTCTCTCTCTCTCTCTCTCTCTCTCTCTCTCTCTCTCTCTCTCTCTCTCTCTCTCTCTCTCTCTCCTAAGACGATTCTCTTTTGTTTTTCTTCCCTCCAAAACTAAACTCTTCCACTGCTGAAATTTTTGTATCTATTTTCTAGTTTCTACCTTTCGTTTCCTGTGATTTGAACTGTAGAAATATTTACACGTGTTTTCTCCCTATGACGAAAACGCTTAACAACAAAAAAAATCACCTACTCTCTGATCGTTTCTGTTGTTCCCCTTTGCTGAATTGAACTCTGACGAACTTTAACTGTTTTCCCTTTTTTTCTTTTTCTAGACCTAAATAATTTCACAAGCAAACTCAGGAATTATTTGCTCGTCCTCTTCCTTGTGTCTTCAATGTGTTTGACTAATAAACTCTAAAAATCTATACTCGTTTTCTTTCTCGTGACAACAACAAATTAAAGAGACGAAGAAAAGATAAATGAGACAAAAACTAAAATAAATTGAAGAATAAAGGTAAGGAAAAAACGAAAGCAAGAAAGGAGAAACTGGAGAGAAGGAATGAGGAAGCAGAGAGAACATAAACTCGAAGAATTAAGAAGAGAAAGAGAGGATGATGAAATAGATGACGAGGGGAGGGATTAAGAGGAGGAGGAGGAGGAGGAGGAGGAGGAGGAGGAGGAGAAGAAGAAGAAGAAGAAGAAGAAGAAGAGGAGAAGAAGGCTGGAGTTATTGGAGGTAGGGGCGATGGAAAAGGGCATAAGAGTAGTGAAGGAGAGGGGAGGAGGAGGAAAAAAGGAGGAGGGGGAGGAAAGTTATGCAGACGAGTTTCCAAGGCTAGGAAAAAACATGTTGTCCTACTAGAGGAAGAAAAAGAGGATAAAGAGGAAGAGGAGGAGGAAGAAGAGAATAACAATATCAAGAAAAGAAAGAATAAGGGAGAAAGAGAAGACAAAAGAGAAGGAGGAGAAGAAAAAATAGAAACAATGTGAAGAGAATCAATAAGATCAAGAAGAGAAGGGAAGAGAAAGAGAGAGAGAGAGAGAGAGAGCAAAGTAAAACGGATAAGAGAACGTGATGGAATGGAAGACGTAACTGTAAAGAAAGACAGAAAGAAGGAAGGAGGAAAAGAGAAGAGAAAATAAGAGGAGCAGAAGGAGGAGGGGGAGGAGGAGGAAAGACGAGGTGGTAAGAGAAGAATGAGGAAGGAAGTGGAAGAATGAGAAAAACTGACACAACAGAGATAATAAGATAAGCACACACACACACACACACACACACACACACACACACACACACACACACACACACACAGAGGAAGACATGAAAATACAATAAAATAAAAACAAAAAACTTAACAAACACAAAATTACCAAAAAAGTTCATAATAAAAAACGAAAACCGAACATAACCTTTCCTAATATCATTCACTCAGAAAAAGAAACGAAAAAAAGTAAATTAAATGTAAAAGGAAGTAAAAAGAAAAAGGAGTAAAAAAATAAGACTAAAAGGGAAAATAAATAAAGAATAACGCTGAACATAAGAGAAAATAATCTCATGTGTAGAATATGTATAGGAAGTGCTGTTCAGTTTCCACCCATTAGTGGCGCAGGCAATTTTATTTATAGTGGTACCCATATTAGGGCCCATATCACCACCCAAGCGGTGGTGATATGGGTATCTTGGTGTCGTGTAGGTAACTTTAAACCACTCGACAAATGGCAAAGTTTCAAGGCAGTACGTGGTGGGATTTGAACCTACTCGTGGACGCCTGCCCGATCCCACCACCACCACCTTATCCACTACGCCACAGCCCCCATAAATAGTTTGACATTATTTTTTTTTTCCGACGAACGTACAGTTCTGTCTAAAGGTACGTGTGCGTGTGTGTTTGTGTGTGTGTGTGTGTGTGTGTTGGCTTCACTACTTTGGGGCTTCGAAATTGCATTGTTTCCCTGGTTCTTCTCTCTCTCTCTCTCTCTCTCTCTCTCTCTCTCTCTCTCTCTCAGCAACAGACGTTCTATTCCTGTTCCCCTCTTACCCCTTTTTCTCCTCCTACTACTCACTCACTCACACACACACACACACACACACACACACTCTCTCTCTCTCTCTCTCTCTCTCTCTCTCTCTCTCTCTCTCTCTCTCTCTCTCTCTCTCTCTCTCTCTCTCTCTCTCTCTCTCTCCAATTCCTCTCCCTCCCATCCCTCTTCCTCCTCTTCATCCGACTTATACCTCCTCCCTATCTCCCTTACCTCCACTCCTCCCCACCTCCCCTTCTTCCCTCTTCTCCTCCCCTCCTTTCCATCACCCTCACCTCCACTCGTGCCATGCTAGGAGGAGCAGGCTCATCTCCCATGCACTGAGCCTAAATCTGAGAGAAAATGGTAGAGAAAGTTCAGGTGACGTGCTTTCCTGTAAATGACGAGTTTTAACGATGGAAATTTTGATAACATGTTTGAAGCAGGAAAATGTTATCACTTTCTCTTCCTCTTTCTATCATTATTTTTATCTTTTTTTCCTTTATTCCTTTTCTCTTTTCTCTATTTTTTTCTTATTATTTTATTTTTTTTTATTTCACAAACTAGAATAACTCTTTTCATTATCATTATATTTTTTTTCTTTATTTTCTTCCTTTCCTTTCTTTTTCCTCTATTGCATTATTTTTCTATCTTTTGGTCTTCTTTTTCTTCTTTCTCTCCTTAATTTACAACCTAATTCTTCCTCTCATTACCAACAAAACCTTTTCATTATCATCACCATTAGTACGTCCTCCTCTTCCTCTTCTGTCACCACTATCACCATCATCACTGTTAATATCTTCTACCTCCATCACCACCATCACCACTACAACTAACCTTCCTTTCTATTCTTCCTCCTTCATCACCATTATCAACAATAGAATCTCGTTTTCTTAACCTACTTTTACCATTAATCCTCTTCTGTCACCACTATCATCATCACCATCACTACAGCTAACCTTTACTACTCTTCCTCCTTCATCACCATTAACAACAGTAGCACCTCGTTTACTTTCCTCACTTTTCCCATTATCACCACATACCAATCTTTTGAATCTCCCTTCCTTTCTACACAATCACCATAAGTATTCCCGCCTTTCTTTCTCACCGTCGCTGTCCCTTCTCCGTCATTTCATCCTCCTCTTTTACCTCTACGGCTTCCACGTGAAAGGGAGAGAGAGAGAGAGAGAGAGAGAGAGAGAGAGAGAGAGAGAGAGAGAGAGACACACACACACACACACACACACACACACACACACACACACACACACACATGGGGCAGAAAATTGCAAAACCATACGTGTTCTCCCTTCTCGTCACGAAAAGCGAGGCATTTTAAAGAGAAACAAAGGAAGAAAATAGAATGTGGAATAAAGAAAAGGAGAGAAATGATGGGAGAAATGGATGAAGGGAGGCTCGGAAGGAAGAGAGAGAGAGAGAGAGAGAGAGAGAGAGAGAGAGAGAGAGAGAGAGAGAGAGAGAGAGAGACAGACATAGAGACAGACTGAGACAGACAGACATGCAGACAGACGGACACAAGAAGACTCTGCCATTCCTTTTACGAACAAGTGCCAGCGCAGGACTTCTTTAATGTCATTAGTGGGAAGCCAGCCTGGTGCCGCTGTCCACTCGCCACTTCCTGGGCCGCCCCTCGCTACTGCCGCCTCTCAGTAGTGCCCAGCGGCGGACAGTGACAGCGGCACTCTCCTTGGCAACAGTGTAAAGGCAGTTATTCCAGTCAAAGTCCACGGAAAATATTAGCGGTTCTCTCCTCTATCGGTTCGCTGTATCCGATTGTTTGTCTGGTAAATTCAGGCAGAGTCCGGAGTATCAGTTAATCGGTGCGGTGAAGAGATCTTGGATTCCCGAAAGACTGGTCCATCACTTCGGTATTTGGAGGTATATCGGTCCGGTGGGAAGAAGGAAAGAACTGGAATGAAACACGAACGATCCATAATAAAGAAAAATAAATCCAGCTAAAACATCCGGTAGGCCTATACAATACAGGAACGGCCTATATACCAACACCTTCATCTGAGACAGTAAGAGGCTTCTGAAGGAGGCACTGAAGAAAGGGAAATAAAAACAAGACAAGGGAGGAAAGAGAAAGGACTA
>NC_059273.1:14140589-14165589 GCF_017591435.1 Portunus trituberculatus
GGATGGAAACATTTGTTGAAAGTTTAGGAGTGGAAGTAAAATGTAATAATAAAATGTTTTTGTTCATATGTATTTACAGACCTCCTCAAGGTGATGTTAATAGCTTTATTAATGCTCTTAATGAAATTCTGACTTTTACAAAGGATAAAAATCATAATGAAATATTTATTTTTGGATATTTCAATTTAAATTTATTACTACATAATGACAACAAGATACAAGAGTTTAGCAATTTAATGTATAGTTACTCCCTGACTCCACTCACAACGTTACCGACACGAGTTACTGCCACTTCCGCCACCATTATAGATCACATTTGGTCCACGTTCATAGACAACAATGTAGGTAATTTTGTTATCAAAACTGATATTACTGATCACTTTCCTGTTGTTTCCCTATTTAAATGTAATAATATTCCATCTCCTCCTGTTTATATAACAAAAAAAGAACTTTTACTGATGAAGCTTTGGGTAAATTTAGTACTGCACTTTCTCATGTAGATTGGTCTGATGTTGTTAATTCTATCTGTCCTGACATATCCTATAATTTATTTTTTTGCCAAATTCAAAACAACCTATGACAACTGTTTCCCCGAGAAGAAAATTAAGATAAGTAACAAAAGTAGTCGCAGTCCCCATATTACTCCAGCATTAAAGAAAAGTATCAAAGAAAAGCATCGTCTTGAAAAACTAGCATATAAGTGGCCATTAACCTTTCGAGAGCAATACAGAACTTATAGAAATAGACTAACATCACTCTTAAAGGAAGCTAAGAAAAAGTACTACCAAGACCAATTAGTAGCTAATCAAGGTAACCCTAAGTCCCACTGGCAATCAATAAACAACATACTTGGTAGATCGGCAGATGGTACAAATAGAGTAATAGAACTCAAACCAGTTTGCTCTAACATTCCAGATAAATTTAATGAACACTTTCTACAAGCAGGAGGGCAAATAACAGAAACTACTGGTAGTGAATTTTTAGATAATTTACAATGTTCTCCAAATTTTTCGATGTTTTTATATCCAGCCACAAATTTAGAAATTGAAAAATGTATTAAGGCATTTAAAACATCCTCCTGTGGATATGATGAAATTTCCCACACACACAGATTTGGCTACAGAATTAAGAAAATCACAAAATTCTGCTATCATTGGACTAAAATAAATAGTTTGAGCTTAAATATTGCAAAACAAATTACATACTGTTCCAAAATCGCTCTGTACATCATGAGTTTCCCCCTGTTACTATTGCAGGAAACATATTGAACAGAGTAGAATTCACAAAATTTTTGGGTGTCTATATAGATGAAAATATTAATTGGAATAAACAGATTTCTTTTGTTACAAATAAATTATCAAGGATGTGTGGTATTTTGTTTAGAGTTCGTAATAGTCTCACAATTGAATCACTCACTAGTATTTATTACACCCTCTGTTATCCCCACCTCACCTATTGCGTAGCAATCTGGGCGTGTACTTGGCAGTCTTTCATTAAGAAAATAACTATTGCTCAAAATAAAATATTTAGATGTGTTTTTCATTTGAATAGGTTTTAATCAACATGCACCATATATAATGAACACAATTTTCTTACTTTTTCAAATATTCATAAACATTTCCTATTGTTAAGTATTTATAAGTACTTTACACAATATTCCGGAGCTCAACCTTTCAAATTGGTACAGACATCATACAATATTCGGAGTAATAATGTCAATCTCATGTGCCCGCAATTCAGAACGACTCTTTTTAAACATAGTGTATTATGCTCCGGTCCACAAATATGGAATTCATTACCTTTTCAAATAAAAACACTTCTTTATAATGATAACTTGTCCACTTTTAAAAAATCTTTGAAGACATACTTATATAACTGCCAAAATACATGATATTCTAAATTTAACATTTAAATGCAAAACAAACATTTCTATCTAAGATTTTCCCTTCCTCTTTGCCTTTACCATGTATAACAAACAGATTTTTATAGATGTATCTTCTAATGTGATATTGTAGTATGCGGTGTTAATTTCCTTTCGTGATCGTTTTTGAATTTGCAGTATGTTTATTGTGATTTGCTAAGCTTTGTTCTTGTCATTATTAGATATGGTTGTTATTATTACTATTCTAGTTACCTAAATGATTCTTTAGGCAATTTACCTAAAATATTGCCAATTGGTGTTGGTGTAAACAATAATCATAGTTATGTACATAAATGTGACTGTCGGGAAGCTTCGGCTTGACAGTCTCTGCCATTTTCCTTTTTCGTTTGTAAACATGTCTTTCTCAAATGTATTTATGCTAATGGGCAATAAACCTTTACTTACTTACCTACTTTACTTACTTACAAGAGAGAGAGAGAGAGAGAGAGAGAGAGAGAGAGAGAGAGAGAGAGAGAGAGAGAGAGAGAGAGAGAGAGAGAGAGAAAATACAAAAAGGATGAAATACAAGGATAAAAACACAGACCAACAATTTTACACTACCATTATGAATTCTATGAGGTCAAGACGAAAGCTCATCATGGCAAACTCAATGAAAAGGATAAAAAAAGACTTGAAGAGAAACAATTGACTCTAATACCAAAAACACAGCAATAAAAAGACGTAGCAGGAAAGTAGATGAGTTGACAGCTTGATGTAAAATGTCTATCTAGGACGAGAAACCGAAGGAGGCCGAGAAGGAGAAGTATATAGCCAGCCAAGACCAAGGAGAAACGTACATTAGTTGACAGATTGATGTAAAATGTCTATCTAGAACGAGAGACCGAAGGAGAACGAGGAGGAGAAGTAAATAGCCAGCCAGAGATATAGGGCAATGAAGGTAACCAGTGAGCAGGAAAGACTAGAAGAGGGAGGAAAGAAGTAGAATAGGAGGAGAGAAAGAAGAGGAAGTGAGTAATAATGTGATAAGAAAGGACATGAAGAGGAGGGCAAGGACAAAGAGGAAAGAGAAAAATAAAAGGATGTCGAGGATTATAATTACTGACAGGAAGAGGAGAAGGAGGAGGAGGAGAAGGAGAAGGAGGAGGAGAAGGAGGAGATTGTCAGTAATACAAAAATATAACTAATTCTTAATGGAAGGGAGAAAATTAGAACAAATCTGAGAAAAATAAAGAAAAATCTACATAACATTAACAGCTAAGGGAAGAAACAATAGGTAAATAAATAGATGAATAAATAAACAAGGCAGAAATAGACACGAACTTAATAAACAAAGGATAATCAAAGAAAATTAAAGCAAAAAATAGAAATAACAGGAAATGAGGAAAAATAAAAAGATAATTAGTAAATAAGGAATAATTGAGAGAGAGAGAGAGAGAGAGAGAGAGAGAGAGAGAGAGAGAGAGAGAGAGAGAGAGAGAGAGAGAGAGAGAGAGAAAAGATGAGAGAGAGATGCTTGTGTGTGTGTGTGTGTGTGTTGTGTGTGTGTGTGTGTGTGTGTGTGTGTGTGGAAAGAGGGAAAGGAGAACAGGGAGAGGGAATGTCAAGGACAGAGAGAGAGAGAGAGAGAGAGAGAGAGAGAGAGAGAGAACATTACACATCATAAACTTAACACTAACCAATCACTCCTCCTCCTCCTCCTCCTCCTCCTCCTCCTTTTTCTCCTCCTCTTCCTCCTCCTTCTCCTCCTGTAGGTGAACAGGTGGCGATCAAGATCATGGAGAACATCGGGGAGAACCTGGAGGAGATAGAGGAAGAGTATCTGATCCTACGAGACCTGAGCATTCATCCCAACCTGCCTTCCTTCATCGGCATCTTCTTCAAGCGGGGCGCCGTCAGAGAGGAGGACCAGGCATGGCTTGTCATGGAGGTGAGAGACGAGTTACCGGAGAGAGGGAGAGAGTGAGAGAAGTGAGAGTGAAGGAAGGAAATGAGGGATGGTGGGAGAGTAAAAATAGTGCGAATGAGAGAGAAGTGAGAGTGAAGGAAGATAATGAAGGATGGTGGGAGAGTAAATAGAGAATGAAGGTGAGAAAATGAGGGAGATTGAGTATGAATAGTGAGAATAAAGTAAGAATAAGGTGTACGAGGGAGAATAGGAGATAAATAGGAGGATAAGAGAATATGAGAAGCGAGTGAGCATGAATGGGGAGGAAAGATGATGATTGATAATCAACTAAAAGGTAGTGCAAATACCAATATGGTATTTAAGAAATGTAAGCAGAGACTTTATTTTTTACATATTTTAAACAATTTGCATGTAGATAGATATATAATTAGCCTTTTTTTATAAGTCTACAATAGAATCACTATTAGATTTCTCTTTAACTACCTGGTATGGTAAGCTTACATGTCAAGATAAATGTAAGCTTAAAAAAGATTGTGCGAAAATCACGAAAATTAGGGGCAGAAACAAAATCATTAGATAAGCTGTTCCTTGAAGGAACTATGAAGCAAGTTGGAAAAATCATGAACGATACGTCTCATCCCCTCCACTCTTGCTATGTATTCCTAAGGTCAGGTAGAAGACTTGCTTTGCCTACTCAACGCACGAACAGATATAAGAACTCATTTTTTTGTGCCAAAAAGCATCGTACTCTTCAACCACCAACAGTTAGAACAGCAATTGTGAAATCGTTGACTCCATGTGTGACTGTGATATCTCTAATACATGTCTGTGACCTTAGTATGCTGTGCAATAATTTTTAACTTACTATATTGTATATATTTTTAACATAATTTTTATATACTTTTAGTTAACTTTTAATGTACTGAGCTCTAGTCAAAGCAAATTTCAATTTGTAAGCTTTATTATGCTGCAACTTGACAATAAAGTGATCTATCTATCTATCTATCTAAGATGGGAAGATTAAGAATGAGGAAAGGGGAAGAGGGTGGCAGGAGAGCTTAGAGTGAGGGAGAAATGGGAGGAAAGAGAGTGTGTGAATGTGAGAGGTAGGGTGATAGGACAGCTTAAGTGAGAGAGAGAGAGAGAGAGAGAGAGAGAGAGAGAGAGAGAGAGAGAGAGAGAGAGAGAGAGAGAGAGAGAGAGAAATTAGAGTGTGATGAAAGAGAGAAGTGAAAAGGAAGGAGAAAAGAAGGGAAGAGGCGATGAGAGGTGATGAGAAGAGATGAGAAGAAAAATATTATAAAAAAGAGGAGAAAAGAAGGAAGAGAAGAGAAGAGAAGAGAAGGAAAGAATATATGATAAAAGCCTAAAAGGAGTGAAACAAGATTGTGAGAGGGAAAAAATAACCTTCCACTCTCACTTTATTGCAACAAGTGCCCTTCACACTCCCTCCCTATTCCTCTCCCTCTCTCTCTCTCTCTCTCTCTCTCTCTCTCTCTCTCTCTTAGTGATATCCCTCTACTACACTTTCCCTCCACCACACAATTTCCCTCCACATTGATCCTCCCATAACCACCCTTCCTTCCCTCCACTTCTTCCACCACCACCACCTCCTCCTCCCCCTTTCCTCCTCCTCCTACTACTACTACTACTTCTCCACTAAGACCACCCCTCGCTTTCCTTTCCCACAACACGAGAGTTCAGCTTCTCCAGCCACAGTACTCCACCCCTTCCTCCCCATCACCCCTCCACTTATCTCTCGGCAACCACGCAGCATCCACAGCCTCTAAACTCCACCAATTACCGTTTCCCTGTTTTCTTTTACAATCGCCATTACAGTGACCTTCATTCCCATTTTCTTCACTCCCTTTACTCCCTTTCACTACGAGGCGTCTCCATATTCATTCGGTTTTATATTTGATGATTTGGTACAGCTTCAGAAACTCATGTGGGAGAATTACAATAGTGAAGACTGTGGCCATTAATCTTCTCAAGGTAAAACTGTGTCCCAGTACTGAAGGGGTTGGAATAGTGAAGACTGTGGCCACTAATCTTCTGACCTTCATAGACTCTTCCTAATCTCAATAAAATGGTCTAATCGTACACAGATCTCAAGGTAAAAATATGTCCTAGTACTGAAGGGGTTAGAATAGTGAACACTGTGGCCATTAATTTTCTGACCTCCACAGGTTCTTCTTAATGTCAATAAAATGGTCTAATCGTACACAAATCTCAAGGTAAAAATGTGTCCTAGTACTGAAGGGGTTAAAATAATAAAGACTATGACCATTAATCTTCTGACCTCCATAGACTCTTCCTAATGTCAATAAAAGGGTCTAATCATACACAAATCTCAAGATAAAAGTGTGTCCCAGTACTGAAGGGGTTAAAATAATGAAGACTGTGGCCATTAATCTTCTGACCTCCTAAACAAAACAAATAAATAAAATAAAATAAAAATCCTAAATACAACGTAAAAAAAATCCTCTTAAAAATCACCGAAGAAGAAGAAGAAGAAGAAGAAGAAAATAAGAAAAAATTAATAGGAAAAACAAAAAAAAACTTTCCTAATTTCCCCCAAAAAAAACTTCAAATAATAATGCTTTCCTTTTTTCTTGTTCTTTTCCTAACAGTTCTGTCCTCGAGGCTCGGTGACTGACTTGGTGCAGGCGCTAATCAGGCGAGGACAACGACTGACGGAGAAACAGCTTGGTTATATCCTGAAGGAGACCATTGATGTAAGTGTTTTCTCTGTGTGTGTGTGTGTGTGTGTGTGTGTGTGTGTGTGTGTGTGTGTGTGTGTGATTCGCTGTTTGATCTGCTGCAGTCTCTGACGAGACAGCCAGACGTTACCCTACGGAACGAGCTCAGAGCTCATTATTTCCGATCTTCGGATAGGCCTGAGACCAGGCACACACCACACACCTGGACAACAAGGTCACAACTCCTTGATTTACATCCCGTACCTACTCACTGCTAGGTGAACAGGGGCTACACGTGAAAGGAGACACACCCAAATATCTCCACCCGGCCAGGGAATCGAACCCCGGTCCTCTGGCTTGTGAAGCCAGCGCTCTAACCACTGAGCTACCGGGCGTGTGTGTGTGTGTGTGTGTGTGTGTGCGTGCGTGTGTGGTAATACCAGGACTTAAAACTCTTTCACTTGGACATATTTACATACAAACAAACATACATACGTACACACATACATTCACTCACGTACAGTATGCAGGCGCGTGCTGGTCCTTGTGTACACGTGTGAGGGTTGTTTAACATAAACACACACACACACACACACACACACACACACACACACACACACACACACACTTAATTAAACAAGCAACACACTTCCGGCACACAACGAGACAACAATCACTTTTCCTCTTAACTAACAAAAGCAATCTCAAACACAATAATGCATAACAACATTGCGACACAGAAACATTAATCAACTCAGCAATTTGCATCACTGGAACATTTCACTCCATTAACATTCGTAACACATTATACTTATCTTCACTTACATCATCTACATTTATCCCTTTCACTAATAGACTGTTTTTGTTATAATTATTTACAAATTTTACACTTATCTTAATGACAGTCTCTTAAACAAGCTTATAGTCTCAAATTCATTTTTAAAGACTGATATCCTGCTCTCTCTCTCTCTCTCTCTCTCTCTCTCTCTCTCTCTCTCTCTCTCTCTCTCTCTCTCTCTCTCTTTCCCTTTCACTAATGGACTGTTTTTTGTTATAATTATTCACAGATTTTACAATTTTTAAACACTTATCTTAATGACAGTCTCTTAAACAATCTTAGTCTCAAATATATATTTTTTAAGATTGATATCCTGTTCTCTCTCTCTCTCTCTCTCTCTCTCTCTCTCTCTCTCTCTCTCTCTCTCTGCTTTTTATTAATCTGGTTAGGTTAGATTAGGTTGGATTAGGTTATTAATCTTGTTTATGAAAGAGCGACACTTATATAGAGTTACAAAAAACTGAAAAAAGGGATTTCATGTATCTATTTGTGAGTGAGTCCGCACAAAACCATCTTTAACTTTATCTTTTCAATCCTAGCAGACGACAAAAATAGCAATAATAATGTTAAACTCCATAATTTGCATGTACTTCATATCGGATCCTCTTAAAAACCAAAGATAATAATAAGAATCAGATGACGCTCTTATATTCACCCAGTTCTTGAACACAACAAACCTCAAAAATACCAAAAATAAGGTTAAACTCCATAATTTGCATCTATTTCATACCCGATCCTCTTAAAACACCAAAGCTTATAATGTAACACAAGCGACAGTCTTTTATTTCAACAGTCCGTCAACACAATAGCCACAAAAATACCCCCCCAAAAAATAAGGTCAGATTCCATAATTTGCTTCTACTCCATATCCGATTATCTTAAAACACCAAAGCTTATAACGTTAATACAAGCGACAGTCTTTTATTTCAACAGTCCGTCAACACGATAAGTCACAAAAATACCAAAAATAAGGTTAAACTCCATAATTTGCATCTATTTCATACCTGATCCTCTTAAAACACCAAAGCTTATAACGTTAACACAAGCGACAGTCTTTTGTTTCACCAGATCCTGAACACAACAAACCACAAAATACCAATGATAGTGCTAAACTCCATAATTTCCATCTATTTTATACCCGATCCCCTTAAAACACCAAAGCTTACAATGTTAACATAGGCGACAGTCTTTCGTTTCAACAGTCCGTGAAGACAAACTGTAAGACGCCTCGTTGACAGTCTGTACATTATCAGTTCTAATCCCGTTAGCTTGTCCACAACAAGATCACGTATTAGTCGAGTGGTTACCAGGAAGTGCTGTGACGCAAGAGAAAGAGGGAGAGGTGGAGGGGAAGTTGGAGGGATGGAGGGAGGAGAAAGGAAGGAAGATGGAGATAATGAGCTTGATAATTGAGGAAGTGGGAATTTCTTTTTCTTTATATACGAAAAGACTTGCAAGATAACCAGGAGGAGAAAGGGAGGAAGGAAGAAGAAGAAAAGGAGGTAGATGAGGAGAAGAAAGTGTGACGGGAAGAAATTAAATATAAATAGTGAGAGAAAAATGGGAGTCTGAGAGAATGGGAGGAAGAGAAAGAGAGGAAGGAGTAAAAGATGAAATATGAGAAGAAAGTGGGATAGGAAAAAAAATAAAGAAAAAAGAAAAAAGAATTATGGGAGTCTGGGTGAATAAAGAGAAGAGATAGTGAAGAAAGAGAAAGAAGAAAAAGGAGAGAATAGAAGAAAGTGTGAAGGGAAGAAATAAAAACAAAAAACAGGTGAGAAAGAATAAGGGTATGAGGGAATGAAGGGAAGGAAGCCATAGTGAAAAGCAAAGGTCTGTCTTCTATCCTCTCTCTCTCTCTCTCTCTCTCTCTCTCTCTCTCTCTCTCTCTCTCTCTCTCTCTCTCTCTCTCTTGTCTTGTTCGTGTGCTACTTACACTTGTACTTCAATACGTAAACATTTCACGTATATATAAAAATAAAACTAATGAACATCTGAGTCCATCCCTGAGTATTCCCACCCATACCACTTCCTCCACACAGAAAGACAGGCATAAAGAAACACACATATCTTTTTTTAGAGTAGCTATGTATAGTCTTGTACTGTGACGCTCTGTCTTCCACTGTGCTTAACGAGTTTCTCCAGTCTCTGATCTTGTAACCTTTCACTCCTCGGGTTTTCTAGGTTGACACAGCACGTAGGGAGACTTACACTTGAGGCAATGGTTAAGTAAGAGTATAGCACGTGAATGAATATTTTCCCGTGACTGTATCTATTTCTTTCTCTCTCTTTATTAGCAAGAGATGAAAAACTGAGCAACGGTAACAAAAAAGGATGAAGGAAAAAAGCCCACTTAGATGTCAGTCCCCGAATACGGTCAAGAGAGTTAGCCAAAAGAATGGGTTAAATGTCTTTAGCCCTCCCTATTAAATGAGTTCCGGTAATAGGTAGAACTTAAGAATATAAGAAATTGAGGGAAGCTGCAAGAAACTGCCAGGCCTACACGAGTAACGCTACTTAGTTCCATCTACCATCTCCATCCATAGACTTATTTAATCTTCTTTGAAAGCTCCCCATTGACTCAGCACTAACAAGATTACTGAATCCGTTCCATTCAGCAACCACGGTAGATAGAACTATAGAAGCAAGCAGGGAGTTTCAGAGTTTACCAGATTTTACCAAAGTTTATTCTCACGTCTTACCCACAAGCCCTCTTCTTTCACACCTGCAGGCAATGTCATAGATAGATACGTAGATGAAGGCAAGGAGTTCCAGAGTTTATCCCCACGTCTTTTTACCCACAAACCATGTCCCTCCCACACCTGCACCCATTGTCATAGATAGACAGGAATACAGAAGCAAGTAAGGAGTATCAGAGTTTACCAGAGTTTACCCTCACGTCCCTCTCCTTCCCACATCTACAGGCATTGTCATAGGTACATAGGAGTACAGAAGCAGACAAGGAGTTCCAGAGCTTACCAAAGTTTACTATCACGTCTTACCAACAAACCGTCTCCCTCTCACACCTGCAGGCAATGGTCTACCTGCACCAGAACCACGTGATGCATCGAGACATCAAGGGCCACAACATCCTCCTCACTGAGCAAGCCAACATCAAGCTTGTGGACTTCGGCGTGTCCTCTCACCTCGCTTCCTCCTGGGGTCGCCGCAACACCTCCGTCGGCACCCCCTACTGGATGGCCCCCGAGGTGAGGCAATGGAGGAGTGTTGGGGAAGGGAGAGGGTAGGAATGAAAGGTGTGGAAGGAAGGGAAGGAAAGAAAGGAGACTGAATTTGGTTGAGTGACTGAGTGATTGAGTGACGGGGGAAGGGAAGGAAGGGAAGAGAAGGAAGGAATGGGAAGGAAATGAAAGGAAAAAGAGAGAGGAATTTGGTTGAGTGACTGAGTGATGGGGATGGGAAGGAAGGAAAGGAGGGAAGGAAAAGAAGGAAAGGAGAGGCAATATAACTGACTGACTGACTGACTGACTGATTGAGTGATGAAGAAGAGGAAGGAAGGAAGGGAAGGAAAAGGAAGAAAGGAGAGGGAATTTGATTAAATGACTGACTGACTGAGTGATAGGGATGGGAAGAAAGGGAAGTGAAGGAAAGAAAAAGAAAGAAACGAGATAAAATTTGATTGACTGACTGACTGATTGATGGAAAAGTGGAAGGAAAGAATGGGAAAGAAGGGATGGAAGAGAAGAGATAGAGAATTTGGATGACTGACTGACTGACTGACTGACGGAGAAGGGGAAAGAAGGGAAGGGAAACAAGGAAGCTATGGTTTGTTTTTTGTCTTACGTATTTCAATAAGGGTCTTATTTTGTATGATTTATGTAATTTTCATGGCTACGTCTTGCTTTCGTAATTAATTAAGTAATTAATGTAATTAATGTAAGAGACTTCTCTCTCTCTCTCTCTCTCTCTCTCTCTCTCTCTCTCTCTCTCTCTCTCTCTCTCTCTGTGTGTGTGTGTGTGTGTGTGTGTGTGTGTGTGTGTGTGTGTGTGTGTGTGTGTGTGTGTGTGTGTCTATTCCACAGGTACTTTTCTCTCCTCGTCATGATTTACAGTACCTCGCCATGTTTTCACCTTATGCATTGTTACAAACCCGTTAAATCCTTCTTAAATATATTCACCTCACTGCCTCCTCATACCTCACACAAAAGTTCCCATGCCACCCTCTTCTCCCTGCCTTCCTCTACATTCCCCTTGTCATCTTTCCCTCCCTTTATCATTATTTCAACTGTCATTTTAATTCTCTTTCTCTCTTTTATCTCACTAGTCATCTCGTTTTTCTCTCTCATCTCTGTTTTATTATTTTTTCTCTCTCTTTACCGTTATCTTACTCTCTTCATATTTACTTTTTATGTGTTTTTTTTTCTCGCAATTTCTTCTTTTCATTTATCATATCCCTCTTTTTCACGTCTTGATCATTTCTCTTATCGCTCTTACTCATCTCTTTCTCTCGTCATAACTCATATCCCTCTCCCTTCTCCTTCTCTTTTACTTATTATGTCTTTCTCCATTTGACTATCTAATTTACCTCCTTTCATCTCTTATTCACTCTTCATATTTCTCTTTTTCATTCGCATTTCACTTTTCTTTCTTCCTTTGCATCTTCTTTACTTGCTGTATCTTCCCCTTACGTTTCATTCCTGACTTCTTTCCTCTTTCTTCTCCTCTCCACTTATCATTTCCTCTCCCTCTTCTCGCTTCTTCGTGTGTTATCTTATCTCCCTTCGTCCATCTTTACTCCACCCACCATTTCCTTTCTTCCTCGCCCTTTCTTTACCCATCATTTCCTCTCCTCTCCACTCATCATCTTTGCCTCACTCCCTTCCTTCACCTCCTCTTCACGCATCATTTCCTTTCCTTTACTCGGCATCTCACTTATCTCCCTCAACCCTCAACTCTCCGTCACACATCACAGGTAATAGCGTGCGAGCAGCAGCTGGACTACAGTTACGACGTGCGGTGTGACGCGTGGTCGCTGGGCATCACGGCTATCGAACTGGCTGATGGGGAACCGCCGCTCTCAGACATCCACCCGATGCGAGCACTCTTCCAGGTGAGGCAACGGGGCGAGTCAGGCTTGTTGGTTGATTGGATAGAGAAGCTAGGAGAAAGAAGAGCAAAAGATATGTATGAACGGTAAGATAGATTGGGTGAAAAAGAGAATATAGGTGAAGATCAGGGTCGCTCCCCTTAACACACGGCCTCGTCTCTAGACACCCAGCAGGGTTTTTGGTTGATTAGATAGAAAAGCTAGGAGAAGGAGGAGCAAAGGATATGAAAGGTAAGATAGATTGTATGATAAAGAGAAAATAGGTGAAGATCAGGGCTTGCTCCCCTTAACACACGACCTCTCGTCTCCAGATCCCCCGTAACCCGCCGCCGACGCTGGACCGGCCTGTGGAGTGGACTATGGAATTCAATGACTTCATCGCTGAGTGTCTGGTAAAGGATTTCGAGCAGCGCCCCACCGCCAGGGAGCTGCTGCAACACCCCTTCATCAAAGCCGTGCCCCACAACCCGGAGGAGGTAAGGGGGAAATGACGGTGGCAGTGAAGACATGAGATGAAGTGGGAAATTAAAGGGAAGGGGATACTAGAATGGCGAGCTGATGAGGGTGCTGACGAAGGCAGTGATGGAGGTGTAGGAGGAAAAAGGCGGAAAGTAAAGTGAAAGGAGATACTGAAAGAAGGGAAGTGTAAAGAGCTTGATGAAATGAATGGCTGGAAAGGAAGTAGAGAAGGAAAAGGAGAGAAGTAGATGTGGCTGGAGAAAAAGACAAGGTATCAAAGAAGGTGGAGAAGAGAAGTAGCAGTTTTTATTTATAGTTAACTTATTTACTCCCTCATTCACTCATCACTTTCAACGCTATACTGCATTCACACTCATTCACCAATTCCCTCATACGACTAAACCACTCACTCCCTTATTCACTAACTCCATCACTCACTCTATCACTCACTCATTCACTTATTACCTGACTCATTAACTCATTCACTCACATCTTCCTTCCCTCTCTCATTCATTTATTCCTCCACTCCTCAACTCACTCAGTTCAGTATTCAGAAACGCTATGCTCTCTCACCACGACTGTTTTCCAAGGCCACAGAGATGACTAGCGGGGTTTTCAAGAGTGTTTCTCCAGTTAATAATGTAGAAATCTTGTCAATCTGCCTGTAGAACTGTAAAAACACCTTAACCTCTTCAGAACTGGGACGCATCTTAACCATGAATTTTGGGGTATGATTAGATGATTTTATTGACATTGGGAAGAGTCTATGGAGGTCAGAAGATTAATGGCCACAGTCTTCACTATTTCAATGTCCACATAAGTTTCTGAAGCTGTATAAAATCGCCAAATAGTAAGCAGCATAAATATGAAAAATGCGTCGTGGTACTGAAGGGGTTAAAAACTTGTGTAAACTTAAATAAAGCCTTTAGAAATAATGAAGCTGAAGCAGAGAAATGTTTGAGAATACGAAAGCGCAGAAATGTTTGAGAATACAAGCCTTATCACTCCCTTTCTCCCTCCCTTCCTACCACAGGTGCGTCGTGAGCTGGTGTTGCTTCAGAATGACCTGAGGAAGAAGAACCAGATGATCCAGAAGGACCCGGAGACCACCATCAAGGGCGGGGCTCTCAAGGCAGACAGACGCACCAAGAGGACACCGCTCTGGATGGACGACCTCGCTTGCCTGGAGCGCCTGACGGAGGTGACACACAGAGAGAGAGAGAGAGAGAGAGAGAGAGAGAGAGAGAGAGAGAGAGAGAGAGAAGGGAGGAAGGGAGGGAGTGGAAGGAAGGATCTATCAAACGTTAACCTTGTCTTAATACAACCTAATCTAACCTGCCATGACTCAACTTAACCTGACCTACTAAGATTTAATCAAGCTTACTGATGTGGCAACCTAACTTAATTAACCTAACCTAACCTAATAAAATCTAACATTACCTAATACAACAACAACAGCAACAATAGAATTACCACCAACAGCACCACTACCACCACCACCACCACACCCACTACTGTAACAGCCTGTCTACTCTAAAATGGCTCCTGGATTCAAAACATATTGTAGCTTATTGATAACGTAACTGATTTGATGTGAATAATACTTGTTTTCTGTTGATCAACGAACTTATTGCAAGGACAGCTCACGGTTTGCCTCAAGATCTGACAACCACATATCATTCCCTGGGACACCATTCAAACCGAGACCCAGGAGCCAATTTAGAGTAAACAGACTATACAACCACCACCACCACCAACACATTCCCTGGAACACCATTCAAACAGAGACCCAAGAGCCAATTTAGAGTAAACAGACTATACTACCACCACCATCACCATCGCAACAACCACTACCACCACCACCACCACCACCTCATTAGCTCTTGTATCTCCACTGCATCTTCAGGAGGTAATCGTGGACCACATGGAGCGGCGTTACCAGACAGACCAGATCTACACTTACATGGGCGACATCCTGATAGCAGTCAACCCCTTCAAGGAACTGGGCGTGTACGGCGACAAGGTGAGGGGAGAGGGAGAGGAGAGAGAGGAGGGGGAGAGAGGGTGAAGATCGGGGAAGGAAGAAAGGGAAGGAAAAAAGCGAGGGAAGAGGGGAAAAGGGACAGAGAAGGGTTTTTCAGGGATTTGGGGAAGAAAGAAAAGGAAGGGAGAGGGGAAGAGGGTTTGGTCAGGGATTTGGGGAATGATGAAAGGGAGGGGAGAGGGAGAGAAGAGGGTTTGGTCAGGGATTTGTTGAAAGAAGAAAGAGAGGGGAAGGAGTGTTGGTCAGGAATTTGGAGAAGAAAGAAAGGGAAGGGAGAGAAGAGGAGGGGAAGAGGGCTGGTCAGAGATTTACGGAAAGAAGAAAGTGAGGGAGAGAGGGAGAGGGAAAGAGGAGGGTTGGTCAGGGATTTAGGTAAAGATGAAAGCGAGGAGAAATAAGAAGACAGGGGATGGGGAGGAAAGATGAGGATAAGGAAGGTGATCGATAGGAGTAAAGGATGAGGGGATAGAGTTGCAGGAGGATGAAAAGAAGAAAAAGAAAGAACGGGAAAGAGGAAAAGGGGAAAGTCACTCCCTTACAAGCCACTATCAACATTTTTTCTCCCCAGTTCTTACTTTTCTTCAGCCTTTCTCTTACAAACATCTCATTCATTTTCTTCACTTCCCATTCGAACCCCTAACATTTTTTCTCCTCCTACAAATAATATTCTTTTCTTTCTCTCCCTTACAAATACCTTACATTTTTCTCCTTCACTCCCTTAAAAAGCCACTAATATTTTTCTCCACTTCCTTACTTTTCTTCAACCATTCTCTTACAAACATCTAATTTATCTTCTCCACTTCCCTTACAAACCACTGAAATTTTCCTCCACTTCCTTACTTTTCTTCAACCATTCTCTTACAAATACCTAATTTATCTTCTCCACTTCCTTTACAAACCACAAACATTTTTCTCCACTCCATTACAACTCTTAACACTTTCTTCTCTCCCTC
Organism: Portunus trituberculatus; assembly: GCF_017591435.1. NCBI lineage: Eukaryota > Metazoa > Arthropoda > Malacostraca > Decapoda > Portunidae > Portunus > Portunus trituberculatus. The sequence goes on from NC_059273.1 coordinate 14,156,442, forward strand.
TGTCCTTCCCCTGGCAGGAGTCGCGTCAATACCGAGGGATGGTGAAGAGTGAGAACCCGCCCCACATCTTCGCAATGGCAGACAACGCCTACCACAACATGCTGCACCAGAAACAGCAGCAATGCATCGTCATCTCTGGGGAGTCAGGCGCTGGTAAGACTGAGAGTGCCAATTTTCTCCTGAAGCAGCTCGTCACTCTCGGCAAGGTAAGACAAAGGCACTTGGCTCACATATTTCTACTTTTTGTAGGGCTTTTTTTATCTCTCCTTCCCTTTCCAATAGAACCCGGATATTTTCGTTTCTCTCTCTGCTAACATGGTCTTTCTATCCACAGGCACCTGATCATAACCTGGAGGACAAAATCTTACTGGTGTTTCCTCCTAACCTTGTCAATAACACTGCCTTTCCTTCCATTCCCAACAAAACCCAAACATTTTCCTTTCTCATTCTGTTTAGATGCAGTTTCTATCTATAGGCAGCTAATCATAACCTGGAGGACAAAATCTTACTGGTGTTTCCTCTTAACCCTGTCAAAAACAATGCACCTCCTTCCATTTTTATTTCCCTCTCTGCTAAAATGTCTTTTCTATCTACAGGCAGCTAATCATAACCTTGAGGACAAAAATCTTACTGGTGTTTCCTATAAACCTTGTCAATAACACTTCCTCTCCTTCCATTCCCCAACAAAACCCAAACCTTTTCCTTTCTCTCTCTCCTAACATGTTCTCTCTACCTGGAGGACAAAATCTTACAGGTGTGCTCCTAACCCTATCAAAACACTTCAAGTATTCCTTCTTTCCTACCTAACAAAACCCAAATATATTTCTTTCTCTCTCTCCTAACACATACACACCTGGAAAACAAGATCTTACAGGTGTGCTCCTAATCTTATCAAAATGCTTCAAGTATTCTTCCTTTCTTTCCTAATAAACCCAAATATATTCCTTTTTTCTCTCTCCAAACATCACCTCTCCTTGCAGGCATCCAACCGTAACCTGGACAACAAAATCTTATAGGTGTTTCTTTTCACTTATGTCAAAACACTCCTTTCCTTCCCTTTCTCTCTCTTATAACATGCCCCTTCTTTCTTTCCTTTCTAACAAAACCTAAATATATTCCTTTCTCTCTCTTAACACCACATCTCCTTACAGGCACCCAATCGTAACCTGGAGGACAAGATCTTACAAGTGAACCCAATCATGGAAGCCTTCGGTAACGCCAAGACAGGTATTAATGACAACTCTTCCCGCTTTGGCAAATACCTGGACCTCACCTACACCAGACTGGGCAAGGTGACTGGTGCCAAGATCTCTGTGTACCTCCTCGAGCAGTCCAGGGTGGTGAGGCAGGCAGAGTGAGTATCGGGAGTTGTCAGTGTGTTGTTTAGCATTATTTAACCCCTTCTGTACGGGAACGCATTTTTTACCTTGAATTTTGGGTATGATTACACGATTTTATTTACATTAAGAAGGGTCTATGGAGGTAAGAAAGTTAATGCCCATATTCTTCACTACCTTATTCCCCACATATGTTTCTTAAGCTGTATGGAAATGCTGAATATTAAACGGAATAAATATGGAAACGAGTCATGATACTGAAGAGGTTAAAGACTGTTTGGGTTAGTTTGGGGTTTATTTGTGGTTATTGAATGTAGTAAATAGAGCACTGTAATAGTTTATAATACATCCATAATCCTTACCCATCCTTCATTACACTTTTTTTTTCATTCTTTTTATTCATGTCACGCTTCAGTATAAGATTCACATACAAACATCCCTCTTAATCACGAAAACGTCCTTGAAAACCCTGGAAAACACAATGACTTTCAGATCACAATATAAAGAACTAAAATCAATCAAAATATACCCACAGTTCACAATCTCTATAATGAAAAAAACTTGAAAACCACACTACCTTCCAAAACAGTCCTTTAATAAGTGCTATAGTCGATATAAGATGCTACAACAAAACAATACACATCCATAGTTCCTATCCATCCTTCCTAACCCACTTGTTGCACCCACACCACACAGAGGCGAGCAGAACTTCCATATCTTCTACTACATGCACGACGGTCTGGAGGCGGAGGACAAGCTAATGCAGTACTGTCTAGACAAGAGCAAGAGGGACAAGCATCGTTACCTCGCGGGGTCCAACTGGAGCAAGAGTAAAAGCCAGGTGAGTGAGGAGTGGAAGAGTAAGCAATGGGAAGAGTAGCAAGAACAAAATTACGACTAAAAATCAGGTGAATGAGTGAAAAGGTTGAGATGAGTAAGAGGGACATACATGGAGCATTAGTTAAGAGTAAAAGTAGAGGAGTAAAGGATGAATGAATAAATATGAGCGTTCTGGAGTAAAGTATAAAATGGAAAATGAGGAACAGAGTAATAAATAAACAGGAAGAGAATAATCAAGAGTTAAATCGGGTAAGAATAGAGAAATAAAAAAACGTAATAGAAAAAATGATAGACAAGAGAAACCAAATTGAGATATGCACTTGAGTAGACATACATTGACAAAAATTATGAAGAACAGAGGTGTAAAACTTAAGCTAATAAGAATCAGCAGAAAAGAGAAACAAAACTGAGATATACACTGCTCCTAACCACGACACTCCTTCACTCCACCACCTCACCACCTCAGGCCAACGTGGAACAATTCAACAAGGTGGTGGAAGGTTTCAAGTCTCTGGGTTTCCGTGACGACGAGCTGGACTCCGTGTACAGAATCTTGGCCGCTGTGATTAACTTGGGTGACGTGGACTTCTACCAGACCATCGACAAGGACAACATGGAGCAGGCGGCAGTGAAGAACGTGGAGCAGATCAAAGTGGGTGAGTGTTTGATAGGACTGAGTTAAGGTGCTGCTATGATACTGTGCTGTGCTGTTCTGTGCTGTGCTGTGCTGTGCCTGCCTTCTTGTGTGTTCCTCCATACTTCTCATCCCTTTTGTGATTGCTTACATTGTGGTATTGTCAAGTATAGACTGATTTATCATGTGTCAAGTATTAATACGTTGTTTAGGTGAGAAAGGCACAAAAACGTCTCAAAAAGTAAAGAGAAAAGGAGCAAATAAAACCCTTAACCCCTTCAATACTGAGACGCATTTTTACCATGACTTTTGGGGTGTGATAAGACGATTTTATTTGCATTAGGAAGGGTCTATGGAGGTCAGAAGATTAATGGTCAGTCTTCACTATTTCAATCGCCTAAGTGAATACCTGTAGCTGTATAAAATCGCCAAACAATAAACAGAATGAATATGAAAACACGTCCTGGTACTGAAGGGGTTAAAGTCACAAGGAGAACGAAAAAGCAGAAACAGAACAAGAATTCAAGTCAACTAATAAAGTCCCCATTCCTTGACAGTATCGGAGCTGCTGGGGATCGACCCTTCGGACCTGACGGAGGCGCTGACGTCCAACAGTGTGGTGACCAAGGGAGAGATCATCACCAGGAACAACACGGTGGAGGAGGCGGTGTGCACGCGGGACGCCATGGCCAAGGCGATGTACGGCCGCCTCTTCGATTGGATTGTCAACAACATCAACAGACTCCTCTCCTTCTGCAGGATTGTCTAGTGAGTGGCGCAGAGAGAGAGAGAGAGAGAGAGAGAGAGAGAGAGGGAGGAAGGATTTCCTTCTGTCCTTTCTCTCTTTCTCTCCTTACTTCTATCCTTTCTATTTTTCCTCACTTTTTCCTATTTCTTCCATCTTTCTTCCATTTTTGTTTTTTCCATTTTCCTTTCCTTCCTTCTGCGCTTGAGTTTATTTCCTATTGTTCTCTCTCTCTCTCTCTCTCTCTCTCTCTCTCTCTCTCTCTCTCTCTCTCTCTCTCTCTCACCATCACTCTTTTCTCCGCTATTTCTCTTCCCTTTAGTTTCCTTCTATCCTTTCCATCCTCTCTCCCTTCCCTTCCTTCTGTCCTTCATTCTATTTTTCACCATCCTCATTCTCTCTTCTCTCATTCTAACCTTTCGCTTTTCCATTCCTTTACTTCCTTCTCCCTTCTCTATCCTCCTTTACTTTACTCTTTCCGTCCCACCACCTAATATGAAATCTCTCTGTCTTCCCTCAGTGGCGAGAACCTGGCTGTGGGTCTGCTCGATATCTTTGGCTTCGAGAACTTCCATACCAATTCCTTCGAGCAACTGTGCATCAATATTGCCAACGAACAGATCCAGTATTTCTTCAACCAGCACATCTTTACGTGGGAGCAGCAGGAGTACATGTCTGAAGGGATTGAGGTGAGAAGGGATGGAGTGCAAGGGAGAGGTGTGAGGGATAAGATGGTGTGGAGTGAGAAAAACTGGAGGTGTAAAGATGAGGAGTGTGAAGGAAGAGATGTGTGAGGGAAGAAGAGGTGGGAGTGAAGAAACTGGAGGTGTAAAGAAGAGAGGAGTGAAGGAAAGAGGGGATGTGAGGGAAGAGGTGGTATGAAGAGGTGGGAGTGAAGAAACTGGAGGTGTAAAGAGGAGAGGAGTGAAGTAAAGAGGTGTGTGAGGGAAAAGATGGTGTGAAGATGAGAGAAACTGGAGGAATAAAGAGGAGAGGAGTGAAGGAAAGAGAAGCTGTGTGAGGGAAGAAGTGGTATGACGAGATGGAGTGAAGAAACTGGAAGTGTAAAAGGGAAAAGAGTGAAGGGAAGGAGGTGTGAGAGAAAGGGATTAAGTAATATAATCAGTCAAGCAGTCAATCAGTTTATCAATCAATTAGTCAATCAGCCAAACACTCAAATATTCAGTTAGTTAATCTGTCAGTCAGTCAACGAATCAGAAAATGAAACAATCAAACAGTGAATGAATTAGGTAGTCATATATTCAGCCAGCCAGTAGTAAGTCAGTCAGTTCACCTTCCTATGCCTCAGTCAATCACTCAAACAATAGAGTAGTCACTGAATAAGGTAGGCATTCTAGCTGAAGGGTGAGTGAATCAGCCACGCAATAAGAGATAGTCATTCTAGCTGGACAGTGAGTGAATCAGCCACGCAATAAAAGGTAGTCATTCTAGCTGGAGGGTGAGTGAATCAGCCACGCAATAAATCACTCCATCATCCAGTCAGTCACCTCACATGTCTGACAGGTGGACATCATTGAATTCGCGGACAACAGGCCCGTCCTGGACATGTTCCTGGCCAAGCCCTTGGGTCTGCTGGCGCTGCTGGACGAGGAGAGCCGCTTCCCCAAGGCCACCAACCAGTCCCTTGTGGGTACGTGACGAGAGAGAGAGAGAGAGAGAGAGAGAGAGAGAGAGAGAGAGAGAGAGACCCTATTAATTCCACCATGAAACAAGAATAAACACCATCACCACCACCACCATAACTGCTACTGTCACTACTACTACCACCACCACCACCACCATCACCCACACACCCTTAATAACCCAACCCTATGGCCTAACTTCCCTCTCTCAACCTCCTTCTCTCTATTCCCTCCCACAGACAAGTTCCACGACAACATCAAGTCCCAGTACTACATCAAGCCCAAGGCACAGGGTCTGGACTTCACGGTGCGTCACTTCGCCGGCAAGGTGGCGTACGGCGGCCATCAGTTCCTCGAAAAGAACAGAAACTTCCTCCCCACCGAAGTGATTCAGCTGTTCCGCCAGAGTTCCCACGACACGATCCGGTAAGTGAAGAGAGAGAGAGATAGATAGATAGAGAGAGAGAGAGAGAGAGAGAGAGAGAGAGAGAGAGAGAGAGAGAGAGAGAGAGAGAGAGAGGGTGGAGAGTTACAATTCATACCCAAACACAAAAGGGAGATAAAGGAAAAAGGATGAAATGGAGGAGGAGGTGGAGAAGATAAAATGAAGGTAAAGGAAGAACAAGTAGTGAAGGAGAGAGGAGAGAGGGTGGAGAGTTACAATTCCTACCCAAACACAAATGGGAGATACAAAGAAAGACAGAACAACACAAATGGAGGAGGAGGTGGAGGAGAGGGATTGGAAATTATACCCAAACATAAACAGAAGGTAAAGGATGAACAAGTGAGCGGAGGAGAGGAAGGAGAGAGGAGGAGGGTTATTCATACACAAACACAAAGGGAGGATAAAGGAAGAAGGGCAAGGATAAGAGTAGAGGAGAACAAGCGGGTGAAGGATTACAGTACATTACCTAACCCAAAGGGGAGGTAAAGGATAACAAGTGAGTGGAGGAGGAGGAGGAGGAGGAAGCAAAAATATAACATAGTGTATTATTCCATTACTCCTACCAATAATTTCTTTCAAAATCACTATCTAAAACTTGCAAGAAAACGATAAACTCCACAAGAAACCATAGTACTTAGAGTTCATTTTACTATAAACACAAATTTCTTATGATAATTGTTGACACCACCATTTCAAATCATCATCATCATCATCATCATCACAAACTAACCCCCTCCTTCTTCTGCGTTTCCTTCAGGTTCCTATTCCAGTGCCCGCTGACAAAGACTGGTAACTTGTACTACGCCACGCCCAGGTCTTCCCCACGCAACACCATGGGTCGCTCCAAGTCCAGCCAAGGCAGCACCAAGGTGGGGAAGTGGGGAAGAGATGGGGAGGCTGGTAAAGATAAAGGGAGGGTGAAGAATTAAAGAGATTTATGTTCGTTAGATGTTGACTGTAGAGGATGGGAAGGGAAGGGAAAAGGTGAAGGAAGGCAAGGAAGTCGAAGAATGAGAATGGAAAAGAAGGGATATCGAAAGAAAGGTAAGGGAACAGAAGGGAAAAGAAGAGAAAGGAGGAGAAGAGAAGGGAATAGAACAGAACAGTAGGGAAGGGAAGGAAAGGATAGGTGAATAATAAAAAAGAACAGGAAAGTAAAGAAAGTGAAGAGAAAAGGAAACGAAGAAAAATAAGAAGAGAAAGCAGTCAAAGGAGATGATAAAAGGAAAAGATAGGGAAGGGAACTGAAAGAAATGGGAAAGGAGGAAAAGAGAAGGGAATGAAAGGGAAATAATGATAAGCGAAGAAATATGACATTCCCACATCACCATGACACCACATGACACAACACTTCTCATCACCACACCCTCACATCACACCCTACACACTAACACGTTTTCATCACCACACCGTTATCATCACACCCTTCCTATCAACACCCTCACATCTCACCCTACATACTAACACTTTTTCATCACCTCATCCTTCTCATCACCACACCCTTCCTATCAACACCCTCACATCTCACCCTACACACTAACACTTTTTCATCACCTCACCCTTCTCATCACCACACCCTTCCTATCAACACCCTCACATCACACCCTACACACTAACAACTCTCATCAACACACGCCTTCACCAACACCCTACACACTATAACACTTCATCACCACACCCTACTCATCAACACTCTCACATCACACCCTACACACTAACAACTCTCATCAACACACGCCTTCACCAACACCCTACACACTATAACACTTCATCACCACACCCTACTCATCAACACCCTCACATCACACCCTACACACTAACACCTCATCACCGCACGCCTTCACCAATACCCTACACACTAACACCTTCTCATCACCACACGCCTTCACCAACACCCTCACACCAAACCTTTCACACGAACAGTATCACACTACACTATCACACTAGACGCCTTCACCAGTACCAACACCCTCACCACCACTACGCTTGCCTCATTCGCTCGCTGCTTCCCTCCCTTCCAGACGCAGTACGACAGCCGCGGCCTCGCTTCACAGACCAAGGCGCAGCAGACAGTGGCCACCTACTTCAGGTACTCACTAATGGACCTCCTGCAGAAGATGGTGAATGGATCGCCGCACTTCGTCAGGTGCATCAAGCCCAACGACGACAAGGACGCCAATCACTATGACAAGAAGAAGGTGAGGGAGGGGAGGTAGGAGGGGACTGATGGAGGAGGAGGAGGAGGAGTGAGTGAGTAATTAAGGTTAGATGCCGCAAAAGCCAGGGTCATATGGCGCCTAGGAGGAGGAGGAGGAGTAGGCGGAGGACGAAGTGGAAGAGGAGGAGGAGGAGGAGGTGGAGGAAGAGGAGGAGGAATAAAATGAGATAGAAAATAAAAAGAATCAAGAAGAGAAGAGGAACAGACAAAATATTGGAAAAAGAAGGAGGAGAAAGGAGACAAAAAAGAGAAAGAGAAGAAGAAAAAAAAGAGAAAGAGAAAGAGAAAAAGAAGGAGGAGGAGGAGGAGGAGGAGGAGGAGGAGGAAGAGACACCAAATCTATACATACACCAAATCACAATCACCTCATGTACTCATCCCTTCACCGCCTTCCACAGGTGCAGCGCCAACTCCGCTACGCCGGCGTGATGGAAACAGTGAGGATCAGACAACACGGGTTCTCCAATCGTATCCCCTTCGCTGAGTTCCTTAGAAGGTGAGGCAAGGGTGAAGAGACAGAAGGAAGGAGCGACTGTGACTGTGACTAGTGATAGAGGGAGTTAAGTTGATGTGGAAGAGAGGCAGTGATGGTGAGATAAAGGTAGAGAGGCTATGATACTGAGTGAGGGAAAGGCTTTGTGAGTGAGGAAAGGAGTGAGTGCAGAGTAAAGGTGAAGTAAAAGGGTGTTGTGTCTAAACAGGTGATTGAATGAAAGAAGGAGGATTAAATGGATATAAAAGATGTTAAAAATGGACAGATTAAATGGAGAAAGAGAGAGAGAGAGAGAGAGAGAGAGAGAGAGAGAGAGAGAGAGAGAGAGAGAGAGAGAGACATACACCAAATTTTCCAACACTTAACACAAACTTCAACGCCATTCCTCCTCCTCCTCCTCCTCCTCCTCCTCCTCCTCCTCCTCCTCCTCCTCCTCCTCCTCCTCCTCCTCCTCCTCCTCCTCCTCCTTCTCCTCCTCCTCCTCCTCCTTCATCCCCTCCTTCAGGTACTGCTTTCTGGCCTTCAACTTTGACGAGCGTGTGACGGCATCGAGGGAGAACTGTCGCCTGCTTCTGATTCGCCTGAAGATGGACGGGTGGGCGCTGGGCAAGACAAAAGTGTTTCTAAAGTACTACCACGTGGAGTACCTCACCAAGATGTACGAGAAACAGGTGAGAGAGAGAGAGAGAGAGAGAGAGAGAGAGAGAGAGAGAGAGAGAGAGAGAGAGAGAGAGAGAGAGAGATGGGGGGGAAGGAGAAAAGCACAGTCAAGAAATTCCTAACACTTATCACA
>NC_059273.1:14170589-14175589 GCF_017591435.1 Portunus trituberculatus
GCCTTTAGGAGACGCTTTTATGAGACACCCTTAGGAAACATCCTTAGGAGAAGCCCTTTGAAGACACCTTTAGGAGATCCCCTTTGGAGACGTCCTCAGGAGACGCCCCTAGGAGACACCTTTAGGAGACGCCCTTAGGAGACGCCTCAGGAGACGCCCTTAGGAGACGCCGTTAGGAGACACCCTTAGGAGACGCCCTTTTGGAGACGCCCTTAGGAAGCGTCCTTAGGAGACGTCGCCCTTTGCTCCTGTAGGTCAGCAATGGATGAAGGCAAAGATGATGGGAGCCCTTGGTGCGCAGTCCTCCATTGAAAAAGAGGACGAGAAGGAGGCGAAGAAGAAGAGGAAGGCGCCCGCACCGGATAAGAAGGCGCCCACACCAGATAAGAAGGCGCCCACACCAGATAGCAAGTCTCCAGGGCCTCTGTCGCAGGAAGAGGCTGCCATCATTATTCAGGCCTGTAAGATGATGGGGTGACCTGTTCAAATGGCCTGCAGTTAAAGCCTGGCTCGTCCAATGTTATTTATGCTCCTCTCCCACCAGACACGCTCCCAAACATGATCCGCCTGCATTATTTTATTTTTTTCCTTTGTTATTTTTATTGGTGCATATATTTGTTATTATTTCATTTTCTTTTATTTTTTTTCTTTCTTTCTTTCTTTCTTTTGGGAAAGCTAAAGTGTGTATGTTGTTAAAGCGAATGATTAGTTGGTCTGTAGCTGCATGGCTCATTTTTCATCAATTTCTCCTTCTCTTCTTGTTCTTGTTCTTCTCCTCCTCCTCCTCCTTCTCCTCCTCCTCCTCCTCCTCATCCTCCTCCTACTCTTCTTGTTCTTCTTGTTCTAGTTCATCATCATCATCTTCATCTTCTTCTTTTTCTTTTTTTTTCTTTTTTTCTTCTTCTTCTTCTTCTTCTTCTTCTTCTTCTTCTTCTTCTTCTTCTTCTTCTTCTTCTTCTCCCTACATAATCACTATTTTTTCCTTCACCTTCCGATCCTTCACGAACAATCCTCTTCCATCTCTTCCTCTTCCTCTTTCTGTTTCTTTCTCCTCTTCCTCCTCCTCCTCCTCCTCCTTTCTCCTCTATAATCCACACAAACATCACCTAACTCCCTCTCTCTCACTCCACCTCTCTCCATTCTCCTACCAGCCTCACCTGTGCCACGCTTGTTAACCTGTAACCTTGCTTATCCCACCAACCACGAGCCTACCCCATCTGTAACCTTCCCTTACTTGACTTCTCGGCATGCGATATCATTAACCTGGATCTTAGTCAGTCTGCAACCTGCTCACAGCCTGCTTTGTTTATAGTGAATTGTCTTGGGGTCTTGTCTTTGTACGTATTTATTTATTTAGTTATTTATTTATCCACTAACTTATTCATTGGTTCATTCATTTAGTTACTCATATATTTTGTTTACTTATCTATGTTCATTTTGCTTTATATTTATTTTATCTGTTCACTTGTCATTTTATCTATCTATTTACTTGTTCTTTTTTTTTTCATTCGTCACTTATTTATTCATTGGTTTATTCATTTATTTTACTCATATATTTTGTTTTTATTTGTCTATGTTCATTTTTGTTTATTTCATCTATTCACTTATCATTTATCTAGCTATCTATTTATTCTTTCTTTTATTTAATTTACACCTTTTTTTTCATGGAGGCATATCTGAATGTTTGTTTGCGTGTATTATTCCTAAACACGCGGCACACTCTTTGATAGTTATGTACCTCTGTCGCGTCACTTGTTAAGCTTCCTTGCTTCAGGAGAGTACACACACACACACACACACACACACACACACACACACACACACACACACACACACACACACACACACACACCTTTCACGTGTAGCCCCTGTTCACCTAGCAGTGGTAGGTACAGGATGTAAATCGAGGAGTTGTGACCTTGTTGTCCCGGTGTGTGGTGTGTGCCTGGTCTCAGACCTATCCGAAGATCGGAAATAATGAGCTCTGAGCTCGTTCCGTAGGGTAACGTCTGGCTGTCTCGTGAGAGACTGCAGCAGATCAAACAGTGAATTACACACATGAACCATAAAGCGTGCTGTTAAATGATACACATAAAACGCGACTAAAATTATTTGAGATAAATGTGCATATGGATTATTACGACTTCCTTGCGATAAATCAAATGTAAAAAGAAAATAACGAAAAAAAAGACATACAGAAATATTACTTATCTAGCAAAAAATAAAAGTAAAATACACGGACTAAAACAAAAATAATTATGCTTGTAATTGGTATTTATATGAAAAAAATAATATGAAAATTTGGTTGAAAAAAAAAACTCATACATAAACATCATTACAAACATTACTTGCTTCCTGTCACTTCAATCACCTTGACTAATGAGAAGAACACACACACGAGTCAGTATACATGACAAACACCAGTCAACTTCACGCCTTCAGTACTGGAACGCATTCTTATCATGAACTGTTAGTGTGATTAGACGATTTTATTGACATTAGCAAGAGTCTATGGAGGCTAAAAAGATTAATGGCAACAGTCTTCACTATTTCAATCATCCACATAAGTTTCTGAAGCTGTATAAAATCACCAAATACTAAGCAGAATAAATATGAAAACGCGTTGTAGTACTGAAGGGAATAAGCACTCATCTTCATCAGCTTGAGTGATAAAAAAAAACAGGCTTATGAATACACATATAAAAGCACCAACTAACTAAATTAAACCTTCCCTCTATTTCCCATACAGCAAGTGGTCCCTCAGCTTCCATAATAAGCAAACACATAGACACACACACGAGCCAATAATGCACCTCCAAACCCTCATTCTATCACCATCACTAATGGCAAACACAAAGGTCAATACACAGCCATTACTGAATTTAAACCCGCTCTCTCTCCCCCTCCATCCTTCTTGGACAGACTACAAGGGCTACCGCACCCGGAAGGAGTGGGGCCCCGTGCTAGAGGAGCGACTCAGCAGGGTGGTGGAGAAGCACTTGGACAACGCGGAGGAGGCGTCCAAAGCCCTCGAGGTGAGCACAGGAGGAGGAGGAGGAGGAATAAGAGGTGATAAAGATGCAGTAACCAATTTGTCATGTTAAGGCATAGATATCTTATCATTAGAAGTAGTAGTAGTAGTAGTAGTAGTAGTAGTAGTAGTAGTAGTAGTAGTAGTAGTAGTAGTAATAGTAGTAGTAGTAGTAGTAGTAGTAGTAGTAGTAGTAGTAGTAGTAGTAGTAGTAGTAGTAGTAGTAGTAGTAGTAGTAGTAGTAGTAGTAGTAGTAGTAGTAGTAGTAGTAGTAGTAGTAGTAGTAGTAGTAGTAGTAGTAGTAGTAGTAGTAGTAGTAGTAGTAGTAATAATAATATCAGCAGAAATAATAATAATAATAATAATAATAATAGTAATAATAATAATAATAATAATAATAATAATAATAATAATAATAATAATAATAATAATAATACAATAATAGTAATAACAACAACAACAACAACAACAGCAATAACAACACCACCACCACCTCACCACCACCACCACCAACAACAACAGCAACAACATCAATAACAACAACAAATAACAAAAGCGGAACACCAATAACACTTTCCTCCTTTTCCCTTCCCCTTCAAAACCCTCAAGGCTGAAGGTCTCTCCCCGGACGAGGCGGCGATGATCATTCAGAAGTTCTGGGGGAAGTACAAGAAGAGGAAGGAGCCGGAGAAACCCAAGGAAAGCAAGGCAGAGGAAGGGAAGGCACCTGGGAAGAATCTCGGCCGGTACACAAACAGCAAGAGAATGACAGATCTGATTATGTTCTCCCAGCAAGTAAGTAACGTGTCTTTCTCTCTCTCTCTCTCTCTCTCTCTCTCTCTCTCTCTCTCTCTCTCTCTCTCTCTCTCTCTCTCTCTCTCATCCTGCATCACATCCTGCACATACACCTGCAGTTTCATTTCAACCTCCAGTTAATTTAATCTAAAGACTTTCACTGCTAAACAAAAAGGATTCTTTGATATCTGTATAACTTTTTGGACACTATTTTCATGCTAAATTCTTGTATATATTTCTGAAGTTTAAAGGACGATTTTTTTCTCTCTCTCTCTCTCTCTCTCTCTCTCTCTCTCTCTCTCTCTCTCTCTCTCTCTCTCTCTCTCTCTCTCTCTCTCTCTCTATTCTCTCCCATCTTCACAGTGCTACGAAGATTAGCCCCTTCAGTTCCATGACGCGTTTCCATATTCATTCTGCTTACCATTTGGGGATTTTATATATCCCCTGAAATTCACGTGCGGATTAAAATAGCGAAGACTCTTACCAATTCTCTTCTGATTTCCACAAACCATTACTAATGTAAATAAAATTGTCTAATCATGCTCAAAAATCATGATAAAAAAAAGTGTCTTAGTACTGAAGGAGTTAAAGGAAACACGATCATTGCAGCAAAAAGTTCAACTCCCTCTCTCACTCACTTGTCATTGTCCCTTCCTCAGGTGCACATGGAAAATCAGGAAACACACAAGTTCCTACGAAAACACAAGGCTGGGATTCGCCTGGAGGAGGTTCGCAAACCTGACTCGAATTACAAGCGTCCCAAAGGATTCGACAATATTCCCCAAGCGATCAACGAGCAGAGGAAGAAGGCGCCACCCGTCCCGGTAAGGAGCTCAGCAGTTAATTGAAATAGTGAAAGTTAGGTCAATAATCTGAAATACTTCTGTGCCTCACCTCTACAATTTTAACCCTTTCAGTACAATGACACGTTTTCATATCTATTCTGCTTACTATTTGATGATTTTATACAGGTTCAGAAACTTATGTGGGGATTGAAATAGTGAAGACTCTGGCCATTAACCTTCGTACTTCCATAGACCATCCCTAATGTTAATAAAATCTTCAATCATACTCAAAACTCATGGTAAAAATGCGTCCAAATACTGAAGAGTTCTAGCTGAAGTTACACGGCTTTTAAAGGGAGTTTCTGTAATATCAGTGCCATGTTAACAAA
>NC_059273.1:14180589-14225589 GCF_017591435.1 Portunus trituberculatus
GATTTTTGCGTCTTTGGATTGAGAACTAACATACGTGAAAACAGTAATCTTTTAACGTTCTTGCTTTCCTTTTCTCTTCGACTCCTTTCACATGTCTACAGTTTATCCTCGACTACAGTTTACTTTGATACAAGAAGGTACTGGCGACATGTTGTACAAGTTTACGTAAGAGCCTCCAACTCACCAGGGATGAAATTCACGGCAACAGGCAACGAATCACAGCACTAGAATCAATATTATGGCATCGTTGTAAGCACCAACAACAACGGAAAAGGGTAACAATAGATTTTGCAAATTTTAGGCATTATGATATTTGAAGGTCGCCGTGATGAAATAGGGAATATATCAGAGTGATTAGTAGTTAAGGAAAGATGAAAGAATTGATTTTCCAATACCTAGCCATCTTGATGTCTGACCGTAGAGAATGACGGAATGTCTCAGAGCAGAATGGTTAGAGAAAGATGCGCCAAACAGCAGTGAACTAGTTAAGGTTAAGTGCTAGTTTACAGTCAACGATTAATTGCATACACATTCCCCACTCAGTGTTACAGTGTTCGCATTCTAACTCATCGCTTGCTTTTCATCATTCTTGTCTTACGGTGAAAAGAAGTCTATTTATCGCTAAACACACAAGCACGCGGACACAAGAATTACACAACCACACGTCACCAGCACGCCGCTGCTATTGATAACTGCTGCTGGGCCTACTGTGTAACTACCAGTGCTACCAACTGTACCAAATACACAGGCCGTTCCTAAAATTACCATCCGCAAAGATCTATAGCTCATGTTGGATAAATCTCTAGCTTGATAACTTTTCTGTATGATATTATTTACTGTTCCCTATATTGCTGCTGCTGGCTGGGGTACTGCAAGTGTTGCCAACTGTACTGAGAGAACAGATCGTCGCAAATACAGTACCATCGATAGAGGCATAGCTTTCATTGAATTCCCTGATAAACCTCCTTCATAATAGTTATCCTTTGTGACATATGCACTGCTCACCACAGACTACGCACGTGACTAACATCGCTTTCTCCATCAGTTGGCCGCCATGTCCTGCCAGAGGTGTGAGCCCACTTACCTTTACTCAAAATTCACACATTTAAAGATACGAGGATGAAAAATGCTAACCAGCTTTCGATATTCTAACCTGTGGTTGACGCTGTATATAGCTGTCTACAGTGATTACTAACACTAATGAACATTCAAGATCATCACACATACACATACAGATCACAAGGAGAGCGTTGTTACGTATTGCTAGACCAGATATTAACTACTAAAATAACAAAACTCTCTATAAAGGAGATCAAAATCACTTGATACATCATTATACTTGTCACTATTACTGTCATCACCACTCTCATCATCACCATGAACGTCACCGAAGTCTAGGTGTAAAAAAAAAAAAAAAAAAAAAAAAAAAAAACAGCATATAAGTCGTGACGGGAGTAACTGTATCCCCATCACCACCATCACGACCACCACCACTAACATCACCACTACCACTATGAACATCTACAAAGTATAGGTACAAAAAAAAAAAGAAGATCACTCAGAGCCGAAGATCCAGTGACTCTATGAGGGAATATTCCAGAGATGTTTGAGGGAAGCAAAACAGTAAATACCCTGCACAGCTTTTAACTGCTTATGTACACTTGTGTATATTGCTTGTGCTATCTCTTCGTAATAAAAAAAATAATATTGACTTAATCACGTAATTGCACACACCACTTACACCACCAGAAACTGACCGTTCCTCTGATAACATAAGACCTGATTCACAAACCTAACCAGCCAACAGCCACATCAACATCTGTACCTCCAGCTGATCTCATCCCTTCCTCACATCCTTCTTCCCAGGGCGGCGACGGAGGCAGGCGTGAAGGTCGACCTAAGGGAAGAGAAGATAAAGATAGTGCGTGAAGGCCTCAAGTCCCAGGCGAAGGAGAACGAGGAGAGAGGAGAGGAGAACATCCGTCAGTGGAAGGGCGCGGTGGCTCTTGGTGCAGGGGTGCCGCCCCCGGAATGGAGGTGAGAGAGAGAGAGAGAGAGAGAGAGAGATGTGAATGTGTGCCTGCATATTGGTTAACTAACAAGCTGAATTATTCAATGAAATAAGTAACTAAATCAGTAGAAAAAAAAAAAAAACTATCAAATCATATAAATACTGATGAAAAGTATTCACAACACTCAGGTTTCGTTATCAGGCCTCTCCATCACCCTTCCGTTTCCTCTTTCCCCTTTCTTTTTACCCTTTCCTTCTAGTCTTTTCCATTTCCATCTATCGCTCACCATCTGCCCCACAGTAAGAGACGCGGCACATTCCCTCCCACTAACATGAAAGCTGCATCGCCCTTCCCTTTCTTCTTTCCCCTTTCTTTTCATCCTTTCCTTTTTGTCTTTCCCATTCTCCTCTATCGCTCACCATCTCCTGCCCCACAGTACGGGACGCGGCCCATCCCCTACCACTAACATGAAGGCTGCATCTGACCTCCGCCAAATGCTTCGTTCTGACGCCACCAAGAAGACAGCACCACCTCCACCTCCTGTAGCCAAGGAAGTCAAGAGGGTGGAAACCAATGATGACGATGTGGGTCCTTTCAACTTCCGGCAGATGCTCAGAAAAACCAACTACGCCCCCACGGACACTATTAGGAAGAGGCAGCTGAAGAGAGATGGACACAATGGATACGGAGCAGAATACCAGATGTAAATAAAAGACCCAACCATTGAGGAATGTTTATCCTGTCCCTCTTCATCTCGCCATAGCAAGATGACATGACCGTAAATCCTTCGAAAATAAAAAGAAGTTGAAATTGATGGAACCTGAAAATCCACAAAACCATCGTGTAAGTGAAAGCAGAAAAGAAAAGAAAAAAAAACATATGAAAGAAGTTCCATCGACGTCTATACATGAGATTGTCAAGATTATGAGAGCTGAACGAAGAGAGTAGCAACAATAATCCAAAGAAAAAACACACCTGAACTATTTGTCTATATCTGTATATAAACAAAATAACACCACACATGCACACAGCTTGTAGTGTTGGCCACATCTGAGACAGCTGCACTCGTCTAAAAAGTGTTTAGCGTGTTACAAAAGTCCCCTGCCCTGATCTGCTGTTAAGAATCCATCAGTTGACAGTTTGTGATCTTAGGAAACTTTAGAGGAAGGAAGGCCAGAGTGAAGTGAGAGGCTTAAGAATGCGAGATTTCTGACAGTGGCTGCACCAAATGAATGGCAAGGAAGAGAAGACAGTAGATGTGAAAGACTAATAAAAGTAGTTAACACAAGGAACAGTAACAAATAAAAAAAAAATCAAACATACATAAGATTGAAATAATTAGACCAAAAAAAAACTATATGTTACATGAAAATGATTTACACCAGATGTGCAGATTAAATCATTCGGAACTAGCTGTGAAACTAGAAATAGAGAAATCATTATCTTACAGGCCAGAGACCTTTATGAACAAATTGATTTATTATCTATCATTTTTCTGGTCAGTAGTGTACTTATATGAAATTACAGGTGATAATTGTACGTAGTGAGAAAACAAGAAGGATTACGTGCTTAAAAATATGTATCATGTCCTTCAATACACACACACACACACACACACACACACACACACACACACACACACACACACACACACACACACACACACACACACACACACACACACACACACACACACACACACACACACACACACACACACACACACACACACACACACACACACACACACACACACACACACACACACACACCATGGTCCACTAGTCAACACATTATTTGTTACTGTTGTTATAGTAGTAAAAGATTTTGTTATAATTTATATATATTTATTTTTTTCCTGTTTGTGAACAAGACAAGATAGTAATTCTCTCTCTCTCTCTCTCTCTCTCTCTCTCTCTCTCTCTCTCTCTCTCTCTCTCTCTCTCTCTCTCTCTCTCTCTCTCTCTCTCTCTCTCTCTCTCTCTTGATGTCCAACCCATTTCTCTTTCCATAGTAACTGTGACCGTAATGAGTATGTAGTATAATGGCTGGCGTCCCTCGGTTATAGACGACGACTATGACAAAGGTTAACATTATACCATAACATGTTGAAGAATGCGACGTCTGACTTAGTTTTAAAGGAATAAAACTTGTATCAGTCCAAGAGAAAGAAATAAAAAAGAGAATTTCAACCATTACCTGCGTGTATTATAGTAGTTAATATCCCCATCGTAATTATTGTTGTATCTCCTGATCTTGTATTTTCAAAGGCTTTAAGTTTTCTTATTCAAAGGAAGTGATTAGTTGGGTTGTCATGGATGTTTTCCAGAGTTTTTGTTCAATCAATAGAATAAGAAAAGAAATCTCGATAACTTCCACGAGAGCTTCTTAGAAGTAGTCGACATAAGACTACGAAATAATGAAGAATATGACTCCTACCCTGGTCTCTTTGAACATTATCCCTTTTATGAAAGAGACCTCTTATTAATCTACATCACCTCAATAATGGAAAAATTCTTGGGAGAAGAAACAGAATCCTGTGCTTTGTAGACGGCCAAGGTTAGGCAAAATAATTAGTAACCAGAAAGTGTTCAAGTGGCAGTAAGAATCATTCGGATGTCTTAAGTTCCTTAGTAAAAGAAAATGAAGATTATATGGGCGTGTTCAGAACCTATCACTTATTCCCCCTTTAGTGGGACGTCTTCTCAGAGCAGGTTTAACTTAAATGGTTCAACACTAAAGGATAATAAGAAGTTTGGACAGTCGTTAGTTGCGCTATTGAAAGATTCCTAGTTTCTACCATTATGTGTTCCTTTATTAAGCCCCATTTTCCTCAAAGACACACTCACAAGATATGAATCAATGCATTTGGCTGCTGATTACAGCCGTATTACAGTAGATAGCTTGGTAAGGGTTGACACATGGTAGAATTTTATCCATCCTAGCCAGAAAGGACGTATTGGCCAAGATTCTGTCTGGCTGGATGCTATAAGGTTCTCGGACTTCCTGCAGTTAGAAGGGAATGTACCAGTGCTGTCTTTGAGCGAGTTGCACAAATTCTGAGATTTAGAATCTGTTGGGGTACATTCTAAGGAAAGTTTAAATGGGAATAGCACTAACAATGTTCAGTAAAAGTTTGACAAAGGATTTGTTAATGGCAGGAATGAAGTTGCATTAACCTGAAAGTCTGGTATTGCTAGATCTCAGATATAAGACGATGTAAAACTAGCTCAGACATGGTTAGATAAACTATGTTGTAAATTTCAAAAGGCTCTACACCTAAAGGAGTAGTGAGTATAATGCTGTTATTGAGGAATACGAGTAGATACGAGACAAGTTCTATTCAGAGCTGGAAAGTATTCACCCCACTCATCATTTTCACCACTGCCAGAGTAATGCTTGTCTCTGATGCATCTGCAGCTATACAATGCATCTGCAGCTATATAATATAGCTATATAATGACATGTCTTTGAATGACCGATTAGCTACATACATATCCTTCTCTTAATCCTGTCCTTAATTGTCTATTAAAATACTTTTGGGGTTTCGGAGATGGCAAGTGGCAATTACAACAAATGGTACTGTAGCTTTCCCGCAAACTGATATCCGTAAAGAAGACTGAGGACGTCCATAGATTCCTCCGGAGACAGAACTAGAGTCCGCACAGTGAGATCCACATAAATCCCCTTTGATCATAAATCAAAGTAGTGCTTTTCTTCTGAATGCCACCATTGTACATCATATCCTAATTCGTATCAGAACTTTAAAGATGCAGAAGCATCAAAAGAGAATTTTACTAAACAGTGATGGCTGAATAATGTTTATTTGCATGTGACAACATAGAAAAAGATAGATTTACTAAGCCATGTAGTATTTTTTTTTTTTTTCCTAAATGGGATGTATCTCTACAGTAGATTGTTTTTCTTTGGTGGGCTTTAGACAGGATTCCTGTTTACAAAGAGAGCCTGTTCTTAGCTGTAGAACTAGACTGTTTGACCCTCTTACAAGTTTGTCAAGACGTTAATTCAAGATGTAGGGAAGACTAGTGTGGGATGTACAGTACTAATTCCCGATGTGTTATTACAGAAATGAGAAATTATTTATTGGTACCAGTAATTTTTCAATGGACAGCACAAGTAATAAGTAATAACAACACAGCTAATAAATCAATAACACACCAGGAACACGTGATTACGGTAATAACATCATTTTTTTTCATGAGCCAAGGAAGGAACCCTCTGTACGCGCACCTACAACAGTATTAATTGAAAATATTTCACTATAGCATAATATGTGCAGCATGGCTAGACAGACTAGGATAATATGTTGTTGTTTTGCTCCCTCAATATTCTGAGGCGATAAAACCAAATCAAGAAACTAATTACAAGGTACTGTTAGAAAAGCGGAAGCTTAGAGCTTCTCACCTCCACATCTCAGCCTCTCAGGTTGTGTTTTGATCGTCGCTTGAAGAGTGGAAGAATCAGAACACAATACTGAAGGGAAGAAGGACCTACCAAGCGATATAAAGCGAAAGTCACAAGAAGAGGAAGACAACAGTGACAAGTGACAAGCGACAAGCTGACAATACGAACACAACGTGAACGTCACTGCCCAAGCGTAGCCATAGGAGGTGAGGAACAGCCTCTGGGTTTAGATGGATTTTTTTTTTTTTTCTTTTAGGCGAACAAATATGGACAGCTTGTGCCCTAAATGTGACAAGGCTAGGAATAGAATCAGATCTATAATATGTGAGAGATGGTGTAGGTGATAGCACTTGGGATGGCGGGATGCAAGCTCTGGGATGCTGTGGGAGAGCTTCCTATAAAAAAAAAAAAAAAAGATCTTTGGCTCTGCTGTGGCCTGGCCGTTATGACGCCCCGGTATTATGGTGGGAGGCGGATTGAATTAAGTGGCCAATTTCTTTTTCATCTAACCGACGATTTTCTGATGTGGCTTTTGTTTTTCCTTTTGAGACATAAAGTAAATTTCTTGAAGTTTTACGTTATTTGTGGCGCAAATGTAGCTATATAGTTTTTGAGTTATTGCTTTTTTCAACTCCAACTTATGCCTACCTTTCATTCACAATGATCTTGAGGGGTCTCTGGGATTTTTTTTTATTTATTTTTTGTTGGGGGGAAGCATTGAATTAAGTAATTTGAGAGGTCAGATACCAATAAAATCGTATAAAAAATTTTTCTTCAAATACTTTGGCAGTGGTGAGCATTGTGTTGTAATTGTTGAGCAGGGTTCCTAATTTCCAGCGGCAACCCAGCCGGGAGGTAGCTTTCAAAATCCAATGTAGTTGTTTAACTGAAAACAGTACGGTACTAGTAAAGAGACAAGATAAACATTTAATATGATTTGTTTTTTCAGTTCTTTTAAAGAATAATATAAAAAATTATTTGGATTGATCAATTTCTTGCATCTAGAATATCAATATTATTATTATGAGAATTTTGGATTTATTGATTTATCTGTTATCACCAGTTATCCATTATATTATACCACTGATAAAGTTTTTCTTATCTGTTCATCACTTATAATGATAATGTCTTTAGTTATGGTGTCTAGCTATGCATGTTATATAGATTTTCTGAAACCACATAAGTTTTACATAGGCAACTAATTGTAAGCATATTTTATTAATACTAAACCTTATCATTGGGATTCCTCAGCAAATGGTATTGATAATTTTTCATATGTAGTATATAAGTACCTAATTACACATATAATCTTGTTTCAGGTATGGTTGAGTCAGCTAAGAGGAACTCATTCTGTACAACCTGAAGATATGCTTCCTTACAAGATCTGTGTCCAGCAAATCTTGCAAGATGTGTGTCTTTACACTGGGCTGACATCTCCCTCTGAAGGCCATCCAATAATTTTTCATTACTTTCCTTCTGGTTCTCTATAATGGTGTTTTTCTTACAACTCTATTGTGAATGTCTGGCCAGCCCAGGTCCCCTTCAGGATAAGAGGATAAAATCCCTATTTATTCTCTAAGATTTTTTCTATTGTTAATCCAAAAAGTGTTCTCTAGCCTGAATTTATTGAAAGAGCCTTACAGAGGCATGTCACTACTGCCACTACTACACAATGATGGCAGTCAAGAACAGATAGAGCATGACTATGGCTGGACTAGCAGGTGAAAGCGAAAGCAGTGTCTCATACACTCAGTCTGAGATTCCTGGAGCTGGCACAGACTTTTTTCAGTGTAAAGAATGTAAGGAAGTCTTTACTTGCAAGAGCAAGTTGTATGAACATGTTCTTGCTGAATCTTTAAAGACTCCTTATGAATGTGAGAAATGTAAAAGAAAATTCCAGTTTAAAAATCAATTAGAGGAACACAGACTCTGTCATTGTAATCCTAAGAGAAAGATTTATGGATGTGAAGATTGTGGAAAAATGTTTAGTAAAAAATGCAATCTCACAGAGCATGCAGTGATTCACACACAGTTGAAAATGTTGAAGCAGGAAGAGTGTGAAAATCCTGCTCCTGACACAACCTGCTTGGAACGGCCTGTTAAGCTGGAGTTTTTACCTGATCAGACCCACTTAGCAATGACGGTGGATTCTGTTGATGTGATGGTGGAAATAAAAGAAGAACAAGAGGAGCTTAACTATGATGAGTATGAAGGACACAAGAATGAAAGCAGCCTGTCACACAGTCAACCTGTGGTTCCTGGTGCTGGCACAGACTTTTTCCAGTGTGAAAAATGCGAGGAAGTCTTTATGTGTAAGACCATGTTGCATGAACATATTCTTGTTCATTCTGGAGTGACCCCATATGAGTGTGAAGTGTGTGATGAGAGATTTATACATAGACGAGATTTTTTAAGGCATAGACTCACTCACTCTGATCAAAATAACATGTGTAAGACATGTGGAAAAATATTTCTATCAAAAAGCCACCTCCGTGATCACATGTCTGTACACACTTTGAAAAAGAATTTTAAGTGTAAAGAATGTGGGAAAATGTTTGGTCGCAAATCTAATCTCACAAGACATACAAAACTCCACACAGGCAAGAAAATGTTCAGATGTGCCTGTGGAAATTCTTTTCCCAGTAAGAACCATTTGGCCATTCATACAAAGGTTCATTGTGATAAAGGGCACTTTACATGTGACAAGTGTGGAGAGCAGTTTGAAACCAAATCAAGCATTACTCGACACGTCTTGACTCACTGATGTAAAGAAGGCTTGAACAGTCACTGTATATTTCACCGTATAAGATGACACGTGAATCATCCTAAAGCAAAAAAACAAAAAGGTGGTCATCCTTTACTATAAATACAAAAAGAATTATCTAAAACTTTTGGGCAAAATATCATCTTTGAAGGTTACAAAATAAAGTACGAATCTGCTAGCATTGTATATGAATGGATAAAGCAGGAGGCTGTGAAAATGTTACCAGTTTCTTCCAAAGTTGAAGGAGGAACTATATACTAGTAAAGGTCTTCAGGGCACAGAGCCACAAGTGCAGCAGCATAGGGAGGTAAACTGAGCAGAATATGAATCTTTCCAGCTCATATACTGAGAAACCTTTGAAGAATGTCAGTGCATCTAATCAAGAGAAACATGATGTATAGGAGAATATTATGACTGACTGCCCCATAGACACAGGCAGTGCAAGACAAGGATTTCTTTATGTTAGGGTGACTTCTTGAAATACCACACACACACACACACACACACACACACACACACACACACACACACACACACACACACACACACACACACACACACACACACACACACAATTTTCCACATAGAATGGTGGAAAACTGTGCATTGAATAATGAAGTTGTTGCAGCACATAATGTGCATAACTAAAGAAAAATTGGATAAATGGAGACATGAGCCCTGCTCGAACCCTGTACAATACAACTAGGTAAATACACTTGGCAAATACACAGGCGTAGTGGATAAGGGAGTGAGCATGGGATCTGGCAGACATCCACGCATAGGTTCGAATCCCACCACATACCGCTTTGAAGCTATGCCATTTGTCGAGTGGTTTAAAGTTACTACCTACATTTCACCATGATACCCAGGTTCTAGGTGGTTGCACCAGAGATGCACTTGGGTGGTGATATAGGCCCTAATATGGGTACCACTGTAAATAAAATTGCCTGCGCCACTAATGGGTGGAAGCATAACAGCGCTTCCCACATATACTCTTCAAGTATGCCTACAGGTGCTATAAGCTATAACATGAAAAAAAAAAATTCCTTAGAAGTTTCAATACAACTTACTGATTATTATTATTCTTTATAATATATACTTGCTTTTCTTAGGTTTTCTTGGATTAATATTGAGATATAAGAAGGATGATATATATATGTGGATGCTTTGAGGGAAACATAGTAAGAACTGGATGGTACATTCAGTGAGTTTAACAAGACTGTATAAAGAAGAGATGAAGAAATGACCACTCTGACAGCCATCTGTGTTTTCTTGGCCTCTACTTTTTATGTTTGTTTGCTTTTTCAGAGAAAAATGTCTCATATTGGACATTTTGGTGCCCAGACTCGGGAAGTTTAGCATCAGAGGATTATATTAGCCAAGAAAATGTCATCTCTCCAGCAACATGGAAGGACTGGAGAAATTACAGAAGCCTCAAGCAGCAGCACAAAGTTGGCTAACTAGAGTGTGTATTAAGATAGATGGACTACTAGTCAAAACTGCTTCAGCAACTTCCAGTGAGTTAATAGATATCCTGGAGGAGTTTGGTAAGAAACTAACAAAATTAGAAGGATTGCAGTCAGAAATTTAGCTTGAAGTAAGACCTGATGAGTTAGACGATTACATAGATATGACAGGTACAGTCAGACAACAAGCCAGGCACAAGAGGTTGTTATGTGATGACAAGTTTAAGACCTGACTGTTAGTAACAAGGACACCATAAACACTATGCACACATCCAAGCTCTTCTTGCCCTACAAATTCCAGTCAACCAGAGCAAGATCTACATCGCCCAGCTGTGGAGACTACAGGATGAGGTAGTTAAACACGCATGAAGTTTAGAAGCCCAGGGAATTACAGGCAAGCAATGTGAAGTATTAACTCACATGATTGTGTCTAGATTACCAACAGAGTTGAGATAAACGTGGCCACGAAATTGTAGTGGACTACTTGACTGGCTTCAAAGGGAAATTGAAGTTCTTGAAAGAAGTGAAATGTAGTGTCAAGAATGGAGAAGGAAAGAAAAGTAGTAAAGAAATAAGTAAAGGGACTAAGGGTAAATTGTTCATGGCTTCAGCTTTATATGCAACTTCCCCATAGAATGCTCAGGTTGCATGTTCTGTAGTAAACCACAAATCAGAAAAATGCTAGATGGACAGCAAAGGTTTGATAGGATAAAGGAAGTAGATGTTTATTTCAAATGTCTATATAGTGGTCACATATCTAGAAACTGTAATGCCAAGTGTTCCAAATGTCAAGGTGACCACAATAGTTCTATGTGTGGCATCAAACTAAATGTGGCCTCGAAAGTGAAGGTGGAAGAAAATACATAGAAGGTTCTTAAACTCTTATTATGCTATCAGGCCACTGTAGAAATAACAATGTACTACAAACATACGGGTGCTAAAGGGTAAAGAAAATATTTTCACTACAAGGTTGTTTTTGGTTTGATAGTGGTTTTTTTGGTTGTTTGATAGTGGTTGTGATCAGTCATAATTATGTTGGTAATAAGTTTGTTGGTAAATGTGAGTCTGAATGGGTCACCAGCACAGAATTTCCTTATAGTTCTTTTGGTGGTCATAGTTCAGATAGAGATGTTCTAAGCAATGTATACAAATTGAGAGTCTTGGATAATAAGGATGATGTTCTTTCCATTGTAGTGGCAAGCATTCCAAGTATATGTGATCCCTTAGTAAAACCAGTAGTTCCAGCCTATATTTTCAATGTCTAGTCATTTATCTTTAGCAGATGACTTCCACCACAACTCCCCTTTGGATTTAGAGACTATTATTGAAATCTGATTGGCCCTATAAGGATGCAGTTCAAGTAGAACAAGTAGTTGCTATGAAATCTGTGTTTGGCTGGATTCTTTATGGAAATTTCAGTGAATGTCTAAATTCTACTGGTATGCCTTCATCACCCCATACACATATGCATATGCATTCACCATCAATCTACAAATTTTCCTGACCCCAGCTCTTATGTATCTCACGATATCTGATACTGATATATCAAAATTTTGGGACTTAGAGACTGTTTGGGATTAGTACTCATAAAGAATGTGAGGAAGATCTTAGAAATAAGGTGGTTCAAAGAGTATGGAGACGAGATCAACTTTGTAAATGGTAGATACAAATGAAATCCAGGGCAACATCATTAATTAGTTAAATTCATGTTGTAAATCCTCCTCACTGATTTGGGTGCCTGGACATTCCAGTATACGTGGGAATGAACAGGCTGACATGCTAGTTCGGTCTGCTGCATAGCTCGAGGGAGCGTGAAACCTCTGTCGGGATCTGCAGTCATGTCTCAGTTGTTAAATCATCAGCAAAACTTGTGTTGCAAAAGTCATGGGGACAACCTCCATCTCCATACCATCAAACCCATTCTGGATGAGTGGGCCTCCTCCAGTCGCCCTACAAGGCGAGAGGAAGTGGTCCTCACGCGCCTCATAATTTGCCTACACACACATAATTCATTATTTGCTGATTATACAATAACTTTCTGTATCGAATCGTAACGTAATTTTTTTTAGGCACCAAGGACTTTTCTAGAACATTGTGTTAAAGGTGTATATATCAAAATAATACCTAAATTTGTGATATTAGAAAAATTATTCATCACATTCAAATCTACTAAGACAATGGCATCGAAGCGAAATAGGACAACTCAAGCATATATATTATTAAGGGGAAAAAACCGACCGGAATTGAATACGTGCAAAACAACAGTTAATTAAATACATATATCACTTAACTGAAGCATCAAACATACTTCCCAAGTCACTGTATTCGTATTAAACCATTGAAATTGACTTAAAAGCCGACACAAGGAAGTAGAGAATAATGAAAATAACATTTGAACAAGGACAGCCATAGGCGATCATGGCGGTGGGCGGAGCTAAGCTCAGTTGCGTTGACAGGCCGGAAGCCGCAAGAGACGGCAGCCATATAACTTTTTTAATTCCCTTCATTACAACAAAACTAGGCAATTGCAGACATATTTCACTGGCAAATACGAAATGTTATTACACTTGCAGTTGCATTTGGTGACATGTTTAGCTTATAATAAGTGAGAGAGGGAGATAATGACAAATATGGACGAGTTGCTGGGACCTTACCCCACTCGATCGTATGCCGTCATAGCACAGGATCCTTCCAGTATCACTATTTAGCTAAATGACACCACGTATTTCACTCACTCAGGTGTGTAATTCACCTCGGTCGTTTGCTGGTCACTCAGCCAGTCTTCCCCTTTACGGAGCGAGCTCAGAGCTCATAGACCGATCTTCGGGTAGGACTGAGACCACAACACATTCCACACACCGGGAAAGCGAGGCCACAACCCCTCGAGTTACATCCCGTACCTATTTACTGCTAGGTGAACAGGGGCTACTTAAGAGGCTTTCCCATTTTCCTCGCCGCTTTCCGGGACTCGAACCCGGACCCTCTCGGTTGTGAGCCGAGCGTGCTAACCACTACACTACGCGGTGTGTGTGTATGTGTGCCACAAACCTATAGACATTAGGGTTCGTAGCGCTGTTACAAACCAATCTTATCAGATGTTTCATGCCACACTCTGCATATTTCGGGAGCCGTATGTACAAACACAAACTATACACACACACCCACACCCGGTAGCTCAGTGGTTAGAGCGCTGGCTTCACAAGCCAGAGGACCGGGGTTCGATTCCCCGGCCGGGTGGAGATATTTGGATGTGTCTCCTTTCACGTGTAGCCCCTGCTCACCTAGCAGTGAGTAGGTACGGAATGTAAATCGAGGAGTTGTGATCTTGTTGTCCCGGTGTGTGGTGTGTGCCTGGTCTCAGGCCTATCCGAAGATCGGAAATAATGAGCTCTGAGCTCGTTCCGTAGGGTAACGTCTGGCTGTCTCGTCAGAGACTGCAGCAGATCAAACAGTGAAACACACTAGGTAAAACTAGGTAAATACAGGAGGGTGAAGGACAGGGAGATGACGCTCTGATCATGGGGAGGGACAGGTCATGGGTCAAGTGGGTGAAACCTAAAAAAACATAGTTTTTTGAGGTGGGTGAACCAACCAAAGGAAAAATGAAGCCTTCATCCGGTGTGGGGTTACCTGGTTTTGTTACAGCGAAATTATATGGCCAGGATTGGTAAGTGAATGGTGTTAGTATATAATTAACAATATCACGGAATATTATTCTCTTGCCTGCTCAAACGCTAACAAAATTACAATATTTTGTAATGCTCTGAAACAAAAACCCGCGGGTAGGATGACTGTTAACTTTCTCGTGTTGAAGCGGTTATACTTGGTGGAGAGCTAATAAACTGGTTACGACTGGCAAGTCAGCCTTTATTGTTTTGGAGATAGAATCATAGAACATGTAGGAATAAATCACGGAAACGCCATGGCTATTCTCAAAGAATAAATAAACATAGCCAATAGTTTATTCACCTATTATCTTTGAGGCTTAGTGGTCACAACTACGTAATGTTATACCAATGACAAGGACATATAAGAATAGAAAAAACAAAAACGTGAAGGCGCCTCCATCCTAACTGGTGACTGGTGAGTGGCAGAAGCAACGGCAGGGCTTTGTTGACATCATCACGTCATATGATCGAAGGCAATGGCTGCTGAGATAAAGCCTCTGCGTGGTGCTCAACCTGCCAAGACAACGCCCACTGACAAGCCTGTGCTGGTATCCAAAGTAGAGGGAATTGGGGACGATATAAACGCCGCAACACTCATTAATGGAGGCACGGGTGTCATCTCTATCAGCGATGACAAGTAGGTACTGGGGGCGTGGACCTTGTGATGGAGACGTTGACGTTGTTGGGGGCGTGAACCTTTTTTTGGGGACGTGGATCTTGTGTTGGAACTTAGACCTTGTGCTGTGGACGTGGACCTTGTGTTAGGGCATTGACCTTGTGATGGGGGCGTGGACCTTGTGTTGGGGACGTGGGGCAAGCCTTGAACTTTTGAGAGCCTGAATCCAGCCTTGACCCAATGTTTGGTGTTGCGTGTTGTATTGGAGACCTCTTGTGTAAGTAACAGATGGGCTGGAACATGAACGATTTGATTTCATTGAGTGATTACTATGAAAGATTTGCCAATATTTAATGATGTCATACCAGAAGTTTCCTTGTACAGAGAATTAATAATATTTAAGTCTTCAGCCTTAATTGTCATGTTACTAAACAAGTCCCTCCTGTGGCATTCCCTGAAATTGCTTGAATAAACATTTATGATTTAACCTAATGGTGAAAATCTACAGCAGGTCCTTCCTTTGCCAAATATGGCCATTTGTCTCTTTTGACTTATTTTGAAATATGAAATTTTGTCTGTTTCCATAATTAAGTAAGCAAATGTAATCTAATTCAACCCAACTTAACCATCCTAAACCTAACGTAATGCTGTTTCTGGCATGATGTGTTTATTTTCAAAAGCATCAATATGAATCAATAATAGCCAGCCATCCAAAACAAAACTTCACAACTGTAAAGTACCCTGAGATGTAGTCATCATGAGTTACTGACAACGACAAATAGAAAACGTAAACAAGCCTAACAACCTCATTTCATCTATAGATTTTTAATGTATGTTTACTTCTTTTCTCTTTCTAGGTCACAGGTTTTCAATGTAGGGTTCATAAACTCACAGGGATTTACTAGATTTCTAGGGGTACTTAGATGGCTGGTCTAATAATATCCTTTGCAAATTAGTATTCTGTTGGATGTCAGATTACTAGTGGTTCAGGTAGGTGGTCTTGTAACTCAGGAGGTTCTTATGGGCAAAAAAAAATTGAGAACTCCTGCTCTAGATATTGGTAATTTAATTTTTATAGTCTGATTATACAGGGTGTTTGTATAGATATTGCTTGAGGCAAAAGTATGGTTTATTTAAAAAAGAAAATGTTCTGTACGTATGTGTTTTGAGGCTTTGTTTAGCTGTGGGGATGAAATTTGAGTATGATGGGCCAGATGAGTGTTTACATTGTGGAAGCATCATTCTCCACATTGCTGTGTGGCATTTTCAATATATTTTTCTTTTTTTCTGTCAAAATCATGCAGTATAAACTTTATGTATTCACTGTCACCATCTTGGCTTGAAATATATAGTCAATTTATTTGCTGCTAGCTTTATTCGTCGTCCTTCCCCATCCATTACTGCCCCGTATAGTGTGTATGATCCATGTTGGTAAATCATCTCTGTCAATACTACTCATCCAGTTTCAGGATACTGTAATACTCCAAACTTGTAGAAATAATGATGGAATAACTCACAAGGCCATTGTCGCTCTGCCACGCTCAAATATCAGCCGCATGACTAAACAAGATCTTGAAATGTATATATGTGTATAGAATATTTTCTTCTCTGAATACTCTGTACTTTCATCAACAACAATATCTACAGAAACTGTATGTCTAGTCCTGCAGTCTTAGATGTTTGGTATGTACCATCTTACCTACCACTGTAGCTATAAAATTTTTAGAATTTTTCATGTTTTTAGAATTTTTTTATGAAGGGCTCAGGAAAATTGTACATAATTTTATGATGTTCCTTTGGGTTATTAATTCTATTGATATTTATAATAGCTACCACCACAAGGAGAAGCACTGAAAGATTATTAACATTTTTCTATATTTGTTTGATGGCAGGTCCGTGCGCATTTGGCAGCAGCGGGACTCAGGACAGTATTGGCCAAGTGTGTGTCATTTCCTGCCATCTGTTCCTACCAGTTTTCATTACCTGCCAGACTTGAGGTTCATGTTTCTGGGACTTGATAATGGAAGGGTTGTTGTAAGTATTTTGGAATGATTTTTTGCTTTTACTTAACTAAAATAAAATATATATTATAGTATAGTGCTGATTTTCTCATTATTTTTTTTTGTTAATAAGTATCTTTGTATTGGTTGACCATCACTAATCCAGCATTGTTGGAATTAGTGATTTTGCTGGATAACACAAACATTAGGTTAGAACAACATAACAGTTACTTCATCTTACCTTCAAAATGCCCTTGAATCTGTACAAATTCATCAATAAATGGAGCTTTACCAACACCACGTTTTTTTGCCAATACCAATACTAATACTTAATTTTGAATTTTCTGCTTGTACTGATACATGTTAGGAAAGAAACTGAGCAGAGTTTCTTTCAGTTTTCATGATATCATAAACTGTTGAAGAGTCTATGCTGTATAATTCATTCAATATTCACACAGACACACTGCTGTCAACTTTTTCCAGTGGTTCAAGTTTATCTTTTATGAATAATGTCATACAGTAATGTGTTTCAAGCTTTATATGAGAAACATTTCCTCCTTTCAAGAAGCCATAACTGGAGCTAAACCTGAGTAGGCTTAATTGTAAATGGAGTGAAACAAATTGGAATGCCTTTCCTGTGTTTGGGAGTGATGGCAGCCAATTATGCAGTAAGTAATGCCAGCAAACAGTAGCAGCAGCAGGTTGGTGCAGCTGCCTAGGAACTTTGAAACTACACAAACTGAAATTAGAGCTTTATTGGTAATGTTGGGTCAGTGATGATGGACATGTGCTGCATTTGGTAATCAGTAATAAGGGATTCATGAAGAACATTGTGTTATGAGCATAATCACACCACACAGATTTTTTTGGTCAACTTTTTTTATTTATTTATTTATTTTTTTTTTATGTTATGTCCTATAGTGCCTGTAGGTCTGCTTGAAGAGTATGAGTAGTGCTATTTAGCTTCCATCCATTAGCGGCACAGGCAATTTTATTGATAGTGTTACCCATATTAGGGCCCATATTACCACCCAAGTGCATCTTTGGTGTAAGGCAATTACACCTCCACCTAGAACCTGAGTACCATGGTGATATGTAGGTAACTTTAAACCACTCGACAAATGACATAGTTTCAAGATGGCATGTGGTGGGATTCGAACCTATGCATATATGTCTGTCCGATCCCACGCTTATCACCTTATCCACTACGCCACCACCTCCCTAAATGATGTGTGTGAGTGTGTGTGCGTGTATGTGTGTTTGTGTTTGCGTTTGCGTTTGTATTTGTGTGATTCACCTCGGTCGTCTGCTGGTCACCCAGCCAGTCTTCCCCATTACGGAGCGAGCTCAGAGCTCATAGACCGATCTTCGGGAAGGACTGAGACCACATAACACACTCCACACACCGAGAAAGCGAGGCCACAACCCCTCGAGTTACATCCTGTACCTATTTACTGCTAGGTGAACAGGGGCCACACATTTAAGAGACTTGCCCATTTGCCTCGCCGCTTACCGTGTGTGTGTGTGTGTGTGTATTTACCTAGTTGTATTTACCTAGTTGTAGTTTTACAGGGCCTGGGCTTTATGCTCGTGTGGTCCCGTCTCCATATCTACACTTATCCAATTTTTCTTTAAAACTATGTACACTCTTTGCTGATACCACTTCCTCACTCAAACTGTTCCAAGTCTCAACACATCTTTGCGGGAAACTAAATTTTTTAACATCTCTCAGACATCGTCCCTTCCTTAGTTTCTTACTATGCGATCTTGTGCTTCTAAAGTCATATTCTTCTCTCAGGATCAGTTTCTCATTATCCACTTCATCCATTCCGTTAATCAATTTATAAACTTGTATCAGATCCTCTCTCTCTTCTCTGCTCCAAGGTTGGTAGATCCATTGCCTTTAGTCTCTCCTCATATGCCATCCCTTTAAATTCTGGAACCATTCTTGTAGCCATTTTTGTAGTCTCTCTAATTTTCTTATGTGTTTCTTTTATGGGAGTCCACACAACTCCTGCATATTCCAATCTAGGTCTTATTTTAGTACTTATCAATTTCTTCATCATTTCCTTGTCCATATAGTGAAATGCTACTCCAATATTCCTTAGCAAATTATACGTCTCTCTGAAAATTCTATCAATATGGCTAACCGGTTGATTATTTTCTTCCATTGTCACTCCCAAGTCCTTTTCCTTTTTTACTTTTTCTAGTTCTACTCCATCTCCCATCTTATAGATTCCCACTGGTCGTCTTTCACTTTTTCCCATTTCCATGACATGGCTTTTGTCCACATTGAATTCCATCTCCCATTTTTTGCTCCATTTCCAGATCTTGTTTAAGTCTTCCTGTAGTATTTCACAATCCTCTTTTTGTTTAATGACTCTGCACAGTTTCGCATCGTCCATAAACAGATTTATGTAGCTGTTCACTCCCTCTGGCATGTCATTTATATATACGAGAAAAAGTATTGGTGCCAATACTGACCCCTGTGGCACTCCGCTGTCTACTGTTCTCCACTTGGACTTCATATCTTTAACTATCGTCCTTATTTCTCTCCCCCTTAAGTAATTCTTCATCCATCTCAATGTGCTTCCTTTTAAGCCACCCTTCTCCTCTAACTTCCATAGTAATCTTTCATGTGGCACTTTATCAAAAGCCTTTTTTAGATCTAAATAAATACAGTCAACCCATCCTCTCTCTCTTGTACTTTATCAACTATTCTAGAGTAGAAACTCAATAAATTTGTCACACATGACCGACCTTTTCTAAAACCAAATTGGCTATTTGATAATATTTTGTTGTCTTCAAGAAACTCGATCCATTGCTTCTTTATTACTTTTTCACACATCTTGCATATTACACTAGTTAGTGATACCGGCCTGTAATTTAAAGGTTCTTCCTTCCTTCCGCTCTTATATATGGGAACCACCTCAGCTCTTTTCCACTCCACTGGCACTGTTCCATTTTCTATTGAGCATTTTATGATGTTGTATATTGGACTTGCTAGTTCTTCCCTACATTCTTTCAGTATTCTGCCTGAGACTTCATCCGGTCCCATTGCCTTTTCCTCATCCAATTCCGTCATCAACTTTTTATTTCAAGCTTGGTTACTTTAATCTCTTTCATATAGACAGTCTCTCTATTACCCTGTGGTCTTTCAAATTTGGATTCCTTAGTAAAGACCTCATGAAATTTACTATTTAACAGTTCTGCCATACTTTTGGGTCTTCCACCATTCCGTTTCTCCTTTTAACCTTTCTATTGTTTCTTTTTGTCTTATTTTTCCATTTATGAATCTGTAGAACAATTTTGGTTGTTCCTTACATTTTCGACAATGTCCTTTTCATAGTTCTTTTCTTCTTCCTTTCTCACCTTAGCATATTCATTTCTTGCTGTTTTGAAGTTTTCCTTATTTTCTGGATTTCTGTTTCTTCTCCACCTTTTCCATGCTCCATCTCGTTTCTCCTTTGCCCTAGCACATCTTGCATTAAACCAATCTTTCTTTCCTTCTTCTTTAGGTCTATATTTCAGAACATATTCCTGACCCCAGTTTTGTATATTTCCAAAAATAAGTTATATTTCTCTTGAACCGTTAATGAGTTTTCCATCTCCTCCCAGTTTACGTTTTTAAAATAGTTCTTGAGATTCTCAATATCAGCCTTTCTGTAATTTAATCGGTCTCCTTTGTATGTGTGTCTCTCTCTTGTGTGTGTGTGTGTGTGTGTGTGTGTGTGTGTGTATGTGTGTGCGTGTGTTTGTGTGTTTATTTACCTAGTTGTGCTTTACAGGAAAACTACTGTGCTCATGTTGTCCTGTCTCCATATATATATATATATATATATATATATATATATATATATATATATATATATATATATATATATATATATATATATATAATCATGTGTGTATGTGTCATATCTCATAATTATTTTGTTTTCAGGAATTCACAGTTGCTGCAGACTACAACAGTATCACCCAGTCTAGTCCTCCACCAGATGTCACACCTCATCCATTGTCCTCCAAATGATTCTTCTAAGCCACTTCTTTGTGTCCACTGCACCATATCCACTGGTCACCATGCTCCTTGGTGGCCCTGCATATGATCCAAAAGCACACCTTTTGTATTATAACATAACAATGCTCAAGCTACTCCCACAAGTCATCACAGTTCTTAAGGTACACCTTCACTTCTTTCATTCTCTAATCAACTCATATTCTCATGTATTCTACTTTGTTCTCATATTTCTTTTGAAATGTGTGTTTATACATGTTAGTCAATACTGTATCTTTGATGCACATGAATCCATATCACGTATTATTATTTTAGATTACTACTGTTTTCTTTTTTACATACTCCTAGGGACACAATGGCTCCATAAGATCCCTTGCTTATCTGAAACATCTCTTCTCTCTCTTACCATCTTATTGTTTACATTCCCAGCTTTTGAACTTCTCTTTCTTCTGATTTTTAATTTCTTTTTCTTTTTTTATAATTATAATAACCAACATTCTCTTCCTCTGTTTCATTCTTTTTTTCCAAAGCTGTCTTCTTCATTAATGAAGTTTGTAGATGAGAGGATTTATTATTTCCTGAATTTTGGCTCATCTTATGCAGACTAATAATATGTGAAATAATGTTATTGGACAATGTTTTCTCTTGCTCTTATCTGTATCTTATCCTTGTCATCTTTTGAATGTCTGCCTATTTCATTTTTTATCTATTTTTCTATAATCATTTGTTTATTTTCTCTATCTAATCTTCATCATCTCACTACTTCTCTTCTTTCTTGAGATAAATTAAATAACTTTCTTTATTGTCTCAATCACTCAACTTCTTTTAAAATATTTTAAAAATTCTTGTGTGTGTGTGTGTGTGTGTGTGTGTGTGTATTCACCTAGTTGTATTCACCTAGTTGTAATTTTACAGGGCCTGGGTATCATACTCGTGTGGCCCCGTCTCCATATCTACACACATCCAACTTTCCTTTAAAACTATGCACACTCCTTGCTGACACCACCTCCTCACTCAAACCATTCCACACCTCCACACATCTTTGTGGGAAACTATATTTTTCACATCCTTCAAGCATATTCCTTGGCTATCTTTTTACTATGCGATCTTGTAGTTCTATTTAAGTTTTCCTCTCTCAACATCATTTGCTCATTATCCACTTCATCCAGTCCATTCAACAGTTTATAAACCTGTATTAAATCTCCTCTTTCTCTTCTTTGTTCCAAGGTAGGCAAATTCATTTCTTTTAATCTCTCCTCATAGGTCATTTCTGCCAATTCCGGAACCATTTTGTTGCCATTCTCTGCAATCTCTCCAACTTCCTTATATGCTTCTTTTTATAAGGGGACCAAACCACTCCAGCATATTCCAATCTTGGTCTAATTACCATACTAATTAATTTCTTCATCATATCTTTATCCATATAATGGAAGGCTAATCCAATATTTTTATCAAATTATACGTTTCTCCAAACATCTTATCAATATGAGCCTCAAACTGCCCATGGTCTTGTATTATCACTCCCAAATCCTTTTCCTTTTCCACCTTTTTCAACACTACTTCTTCACCCATCTTATATGACCCTCTTGGCCGTCTTCCACTCTTTCCCATCTCCATCACATGACTTTTGCTCAGATTAAATTCCATTTGCCACCTCTTGCTCCACTCCCAAATCTTATCCAGGTCTGCCTGTAAAATTTCACAATCTTCTTCACTCTTCACACACCTACACAACTTCGCATCATCCGCAAACAAATTAATATAACTGTTTACTCCCTCTGGCATGTCATTATATATACCAGGAAAAGTATTGGTGCCAGCACTGAGCCTTGTGGGACTCCACTCTCCACCACCAACCAGTCCGACTTTGCATCCCTTATTACCGTTCTCATCTCCCTCCATCTCAAGTAGTTTTCCATCCACTTTAACACTTTTCCTTTCAGTCCTCCATAAATCTCTACTTTCCATAACAGTCTCTCGTGAGGTACCTTGTCAAAAGCTTTCTTTAAATCCAAATATACACAGTCCATCCATCCCTCTCTCTCTTGTATTTTGTCAACCACTCTTGAATAAAAGCTCAGTAGATTTGTTACACATGACCTCCCTTTCCTGAAGCCAAATTGATGATCCGATAATAACTTATGATCCTCCAGGAACCGTATCCAATATTTCTTTATCACCCTCTCACAAATCTTACCGACCACACTTGTTAGAGACACAGGTCTATAGTTAAGAGGCTCTTCCTTACTGCCTCCCTTATAAATGGGCACCACTTCAGCTCTCTTCCACTCTACTGGTACTTCCCTGTTTCTAATGAGCACCTTATAATATCATATAATGGATCAATCAATTCTTCTCTACACTCCTTCAATAATTTTCCTGAAACTTCATCTGGTCCCATCGCTTTATCATCTTTAAGTTCCTCCAACATTTTATATAACTCCTTTTAGGTATCTTAATGTCCTCCATGTGCACATTTCCTTGTACATTCTGTGGCTTTACAAACATTGTTTCTTTAGTAAATACTTGCTGAAACCTATTATTTAGCAATTCCGCTATATTCTTAGGGTCATCTACTATCCCTTGCTCTCCTTTTAATCTTTCAATGGACTCTCTCTTTTAAGTTTACCATTTATGAACCTGTAAAACAATTTTGGATGTTCCTTACTCTTGTCTACAATATCTTTTCAAATTTTCTTTCTTCCTCCTCCTTACCCTCACATACTCATTTCTTGCCACTCTATAATTCTCCTTATTTAGTATATTCCTGCTCTTTTCCATCTTTTCCAAGCCACATCTCTCTTTTCCTTAGCCTTAACACAAGTTGCATTAAACCAATCCTTTCTTCCTTCCTCTCTTGGTTTATACTTTGGTACAAATTTCATAACTCCTTCTTTATAATATTTCATAAAAATCTCATATTTCTTTTGCACTTCTCTGATTTGTAACATCTCCTCCCAATCTAATTTTCTGAAATAATTTTTCAAACTTTCTGTGTCCATCTTTCTATAATTCAATCTACCACTCCTGTATGTCTCGTCCTTCCTTCGCTGTGTTGTTGCTATCTGCATTTCCATAACCACATGATCACTCTTTCCCAAAGGACACTTGTATTGTATATCTCCACATAGGTACACTTCTCTTGTTAACACCAAATCCAGTCTAGCCGGTTCATCATCTCCTCTATATCTAGTATTTTCCTTCACCCTCTGTTCCATCATATTTTCCATCATTAGATTAAGAAATCTCTCTCCCATGCTTCTTCTCCAACACCACTTACTAGATTTTCCCAATCCACCTCCTTACAATTAAAATCTCCTACTAGTATCACCTTTCTTTTCCAGATAATACACTTTCCAAACTCTGTAAAGTATCCTTGATCATATTGTCGTATTCCTTAATGTCCAAGAATTTGTTTTAGGAGGTACATAGGTCACCATGATTATTAATTCTTTTCCATCACTTTTTATCCTTATGCTTATCACTTCTGCGTTGTTCTTCCCATACCAAACCTTATCCACATTTATTTATTTCTTCGTCATAATCATAACTCCTCCTCCACCTTTACTCTCCCTATCCTTTCTCCATATATTATATTTATTATCCAAATTTATCTTTGTTTTTTCATGCAATTTTGTCTCAGTCAAACACACTATATCAGGCTTCTCCACTATCATATAGTCTTGCAATTCCAATCTACTTGACAGTATCCCATCTATATTAGTATACATTACGGTCCACCCACTGCTCCCTCTAGGGGTTCCTCCGTATTCCTTCTTTCCACATACCACTTTCTGACTCTCTCTCCTATAACTCTCCAAAAACTTTTCTCTTTCCTCCTCAGACCGCTCATCATTTTTCCTTCTCGCCTCTTCCACCAATTCCTTATATCTTCTCCTCTCTTCCTCATTTCTATTCTTTCTCACAAACACCTCTTTACAACCTTCTATCTCTCTTAACTTTGATGTTCTATATAGGACATCCTCCAGATTGTTGTGACTTCAGTACTACTTTAATCGGTCTGTTCACTCCCTCCTTATACGGACCCAGTCTATGGATCTCTTCCACTTCTTCTTGTAGGTCTTTTTTCATCATCATTTAGATTTTTGAACAGATCTCTTACCGTTTTCAATTCTTCCTTAATTCTCTTAGGCTTATATGTTATATTTTGTTCTTTCATCCCAAATATTAACACACTCTTCTTCTTTTCTGCTATTTCCCTTATCAATGTTTCCTTATTCTTCATTACATTAACCAGTTCCTTGGACCTTTCTTTTTTGTCTTCCTTCAACTGATCTTTAATTATTTCTTGTAATCCAACCATCTCTGCTTCCCTCGACTCAGTCCATTGTGTTTTCTTCAGTTCCCATTCCCTTTCAAACCTTTCATTCTGCTCACTAATCATTTCCTTAAAGTCATCTTTCTCCTTTACTACTCTCTCCATTTTCTCCTCCAACCGTCTCTTGTATTTTTCAACCTCCACCTTCAAATGCGCATTCTCATCCACCAATCGTTTTCATTTTCCTCCAGTCTCTTAACTCTTTCCTTCAAAGCCTTGCGAATTCTCTATCCTGCTCCTCCTCACTCCTCTGAACTTTTAATTCCTTCACTAACTCCTCAAATCTCTTCTCCAACATCACCAATCTACCTTGCAATGTTGCCCCTGTTGAAGCTGGACTCATGCTTTGACTGGCCACTTTCGGCTTTGCTCCCTGGGCCTCATCAACATATTTTGAATTTGGTAATTTATTCCTTACCGGTCTATCCATTTTTCCTTACTTTTCCTGGGAACATGTGGGTGTGTGGTCACTGGGGGCCAGGCCTGGTAGTTACGTGTGTGGTTGGATGCGTTGGCGGCTGCTATGGCTGGCCTTTGTGGGTTCCCGCTCTGTCGTTTGGAGTGTGGAGGTTCTCCCACCTCCGATCACTCCCATGTACACGCCACCAGGCTACGTTCACTCTGTACACTCGTTCACTCGCTCTGGTCGCCCCTCAATAGCAATAACTATTCTCACTCAAGCACATTGCTTAGCGTGTGGAGTGTTATTTAGATGCTGTTCATGCGCAGGAGGCACGTCCGTGTGTGATTATAAATACAGGATATTGTATTGGTCCAGAATCTGCATTACTAGACAAGGAATCTAGTATTGTAGAGGAATGAAATTATTACTGTATGAATAGGTGTAAATGAGGGTAATGAAATGGGAGGGCAGAATGCTGGGATAAGTGAGAGAAAGATTGACATGGAGAATTAGAGGATTAGAGCATTTAAGGAGCAAATACAAGAACAAGAATAAATACAAATTTTCCTGTTGCAGCTATCACCCTGAGGAACATCTTATGAATATTCAAGAAGTATAGATGAATAGATAGAACATTTATGTAATTGACACGCTAAGGTTATAATTGAGAGATATTGGTCTTGAAGACAAAGTAAGTTTGTCTTTTTTCACAGTGTAGCCTCTGTTCACATGTCAGTAAAGGTATGGGATATAGGCTTAGGAGGTTTGTCATTGCTTTCCAAGAGTGAAATACCAACAGTCAAGAAAGATAAAGGAAACTATTATTATTTTCACCACATATGTAATATTTTTGTAATATTGTCAAAGAATATATTTTCAGGAAATGTGGGAAAGCAGTTTGTGATAACTGCAGCAGCAAGAGATCTTGCATCCCAGCAATGGGATTTGAATTCGATGTAAGAGTTTGTGACAAGTGCCACACAACAATATCAGACCAAGAGTGAGTACTAGTACATCTCTCAGTGCCTTTGTATGATGTTGAATATCTGGTCCATATACATGTGAATACATACACATTATGTGTTTGTTTACAGCTGTATAATCTTGCATCTTGTTTTGTTTTCATGGATTGCATAGAATGAATGGAGAAAAGTAAGTAAAACTTAATGTGTATTATCCATTGTTATAGACAGCACTAGACATTGGGATCAGTGTAGTACCAAGGTGTTGGAGTGACAGTTAATCCTGATGGGCAATTCATTAAGATGGTAGGGTTGGAGAATGTATTAGCCCTTCAATACAGATGTTAACACTGGACATTGAGCTCACATACACTAGGAAGGTCTTGGAGTGTGTTAGATACATATCTTGCTTATCACTGTTTAATAGGCAACACTTCTGATGTGTAGATTTATGATTTGTTTGGTTTAGAAGTGCTCTGCCAGATTTAAACTTAGCTGAACTTTTCATTACAGCCGTCAGTCACTGGCCAAATTTCATGAAGTGAAGCATAGCATAATCAACATGGACCTTGATGATGAGACTGGTCTTCTGCTCACTGTGGGTATGTGTACTTCTAGAATTTTTAGTACCTACTTTTTAATTCCTTGATTGGCTTAGACTTGTAATGTACCATTTCTTGATGCATTAAGTATCAAGCAATTAATTTTATATATACCTATGTTATGTACTTAGAATATGAGTAGTGGGAACTCAAGATGAGTAATGCAGGCATAACTTGGTATTCGGAAGAGGCCCAAAGGATGCATTAAATGCCAAACATTGATGGTCAAGATTGAATAGTTTGTCAGTAAACCCACACTTATAGACTTGAAGTATTTATTCTGGATGTTTCGAAGGCCACTGCCTTCATCTTCAGCAGTACAAAGCAAAATGAAAAATACCAGTGAACTGAACCAAGAGAAAGGGGAGGGACAGAGGATGAGAGTAACGTGGGACAGTGTGATTGGCCAACCCCACCTGTGAACTCCATCCTACTCAAACTGGAGTTCACAGGTGGAGTTGGCCAATCATACTGTGCCACGTTACTCTTTTCCTATGTCCCTCCCCTTTCTCTTGGTTCAGTTTGCTTGTATTTTTCATTCTGCTTTGTACTGCTGAAGATGAAGGCAGTGGCCTTCGAAACATCCAGAATAAATAATAAATACTTTAAGTCTATACCTGTGGGTTTACTGACAAGTTTATATTCACAATAGTGTGATATTCCATTCCTGAATAGTTTGTGTTTCCTAATGATTCTGTGTACTTCTAGAAAACAAGCTGAGAAAAAACCTTTTTTTTTTTTTTTTTTTTTTTTTTTTTTTTGCAGGTCAGGATCGAGTCATGAAGATATGGGAAGTGTCAAGTCTGCTGAATTGATCCCAAGAGGAGGGTGAGGAGCCATGGCAGACCCAGGTGCTGCAGACAGCTAGTGCATTGCTGTGAGGGTCTGACTGATTGGCTCTCATCCACTGGACAACACTAAGATTCTGTTTGGTGAGGAAGAATTAAGGATTGACTGGTAGGAATCAAATAATTTGATTTGCAGTTGATCTTTTTATTGTTGATCAACTCATGTGATACTGTATCAAGGATTTCATATGGAATGCCATGAATTTTACACACACACACACTTTCAGGCCCTCAGATTGAAATGCTCTGTATTAGATTCTTTATTCATTACATTCTTTATTCATTAAATATATATCAATTGCGCTGATGTATCATTGCACAATGCTACTCATAAAGAGTCAAGGAGATAAAGCTGAATGTGTCCATGTTTCAGCAAGATTTGTTATTTGAAAGCACCAGCACTGGCAGGGCAGGAGGTGCAAGAGTATTCAGATGTGTACAGTACTACAATTCACAACAGGTGTATTCTGTGCCACGTTCCTCACATTCAGAGCTATCAAAGTATTTGTTATCTAATGGAAAGGGGAGACATACCGGATGTAAAATATATTGATATTTTATGGCACTCTCCTTGTGTTACCTCCAACTTCATGATAAGTGTTAAGGAATAAAGATGTTTGGAGATGTTTGGTCTAAAAAGACTTCTCCCATTCAGTCAGCACTTGAATTTTTGAGACGTGTTTTAGTATTTGCTTTCCCCTTTTCATGTCCTTTAGTCTGAGGGCAGGGATTGTAGCAAGACACACAGA
Source organism: Portunus trituberculatus (assembly GCF_017591435.1). NCBI lineage: Eukaryota > Metazoa > Arthropoda > Malacostraca > Decapoda > Portunidae > Portunus > Portunus trituberculatus. The sequence goes on from NC_059273.1 coordinate 14,209,459, forward strand.
AGTTAAGTCTCAAGGTTGCTGGAGTGTATAGCAATTAATTCCTATAGCACTGTTATCTTATCACTAATGGGTTAGGATGTTGGAACCATGTAGGAAGGTCAGCCGACTGTGCTTCTTGACCTGAGTGAAGTGTGGATGGTACAGCACATGGTGTATAATTTGTTAGATAAAAATTATTGCTGTTGAAAATCTGATGTTATGGATCTGACATTTTGGACTGTTGGAATGTTGATAAAGAAAGGGAAAGTCACTCACATCATAGGCTTTGGCATGCCTTATGTGTCTTTCTTGTTTAGTGTCATGTTACCCGCTCTTCATGGTTTGTAGTGGGACAAAGGAGATGATGAGCTGTGTCTGTAACATTCACTGCAAACAAAAAGCTAAGTAATTCCAGGAATTCATCTTTCTCTTTTGGTTGAATTTAGCTTTGGGACATCACACACACACACACACACACACACACACACACACACACACACACACACACACACACACACACACACACACACACACACACACACACACACACACACACGTGGTAGCTCAGTGGTTAGAGCGCTGGCTTCACAAGCCAGAGGACCGGGGTTCGATTCCCCGGCCGGGTGGAGATATTTGGGTGTGTCTCCTTTCACGTGTAGCCCCTGTTCACCTAGCAGTGAGTAGGTACGGGATGTAAATCGAGGAGTTGTGACCTTGTTGTCCCGGTGTGTGGTGTGTGCCTGGTCTCAGGCATATCCAAAGATCGGAAATAATGAGCTCTGAGCTCGTTCCGTAGGGTAACGTCTGGCTGTCTCATCAGAGACTGCAGCAGATCAAACAGTGAAACACACACACACACACACACACACACACACACACACACACACACACACACACACACACACACACACACACACACACACACACTAGGTTTATTTACTTCCTAGAATTTTTATTCAGTCTGTTCCTTTTCAAGCACGTTTCTTATACATTTTTAGTAGAGTGAATGCAAAATATCACTGCTCTTGATTATTATGTAGTAGCTTATGTGTGTTTTTTAAGAATACAAATAAGACTCCTTTCCTGCTATGAATGCACTTGAAGCCTCATTTCTATTTATTCTCCTTTGTTGTCACTGCATTCCATATTGATGAGTGAAGTTCATGTTTTGTTGAGCTTTGATGAACTAGGAGTGAATGTGTTATTTGGAATTCTGTACCCCTTTAATTTGGGACAACTTTTGACAATGCCTTTGCCATTAACCCTTATGTTCTGGCGATCGTATATGAACGATTGCATCAGTGTGTCCGTAGCGATGGCGATCGTTCCTGTAATCAAGAATTTTCGCGCCTCATGTTTGAGCTCCACGCGTGGTTTCTCGAGTCAGATGGCGAGTGGAAGTATCTGGCTTCTTTTTCCACCTACTAGCACTGTATATTTATGGGTAACGAAGCTATTCTCCCATTCTGAGGGCGACACTTGGCAACCCCAGCGACCCGCCGTGTCGAAAGCACCCTGATAAGAGCGAAGGGACGTCTCAGTTCATAACTCACTATGGAACAAAACAGATAATTTTTATTTAGCAGTGCTTCTGAGCCTGACTACAGTGACAGTGATTATGAGGAAGAAACTGAAGAAAGCGAAGACAGCAGTAGTGAAGACTTGGAGAATGATTCAGAGGATCCACCTGTTTTCTCAGAACAGAGAGAAGACAGAGATAGTGATGATGGAGAACAGACTCCAAACATTGTATTGAGAACCCAGAGTGGCTCACGGAGACGCAGGCGTGCCTCTTGTGTCCTGGGAAGACGATCAAGGGGGCGTGTGTGTGTGTGTGTGAGAGAGAGAGAGAGAGAGAGATGATACCTACATGTTCTTTGCTTGAAACTTGATATGAAAAGGGTTGAAAGAATACTCTCTCTCTCTCTCTCTCTCTCTCTCTCTCTCTCTCTCTCTCTCTCTCTCTCTCTCTCTCTCTCTCTCTCTCTTGAAGTGTACAATTTCTCTTCCAAGATGAGAGAGAGAGAGAGTGTGTGTGTGTGTGTGTGTGTGTGTGTGTGTGTGTGTGTGTGTGTGTGTGTGTGTGTGCGGTGTCATCGCTCACCGAGCTGTTTCTGCTTGTCGGATCACACAGCGGGCGGAGGAGGAATCCTTGATAAGGCAATAACTAAACTTTCAGAGGTCACATCGAGCTAGAAAGTACATCATTGTATTCAGAATAACAAAGAGAAAATAATTATTAGTATTCAAACAGTCTTCTGACAATTTCTAGGTTTACCATTTTTACCCGTCATGGGACACTGGAAAATAGTTTAATCACCGGAACATAAGGGTTAAGTAGGTGTAGGATTCTCCTTAGGTAGAATCTTGGGATGGATAGCTAGGTCCATGTTCTTAAAGTTTCCACATCATGTCTCTACTACATTTCACAGGCTGTAATGGAAGATATTGGAAATTTAAGGGATGTTTTTGTGATTTTAGCAATAGTTTAACTGGCCATTGTGGAAAATTTTGGAGGTTTTCAAGAACATTTTTAGTATTGTAGTGAAAGTTTAACAAAGCTTCTGAATCATCAGTAGAAGAACATCCTTAAGAGTTGGACTAATCATCTCTGGTCCTCAAAAGATATTGTACTGAGAGCCTGAAGTGTTTTAAAATAAGGACCTTGATCCAAATAATAACTATATACAGTCCAGTAACTAGCATAGAGATTTACTAAAGTCTTACAACCCAGCATATTTAAATTACTCTCACCTGTACAGGCACTAGTCATGTGTGGGAAGGCATACATCTAGTCCTTTCTATACAAATAGATATTTTATGATAATTATCTAGTCGATTAACAAAGCAGACTAATCTGAGACTTGGAGGAAAATATTCAATACTGTTTGACTGGTAATGGCAGTACTTTACTTAATTTGAATAACCTTTGATGATTTTACCTAGAAAGTATGTAGATCATTAAAGGTCCTAGAAAAATCTTAAATATTTGACCACTCATCTTGATGCCAGTGGTGTGTTCCAAAATTATACTCTTGAACTTACTGTATGCCATTCTCTAAGGGAAGCCATTGCAGTCAAACTTGTATAATATGCATCCTTTGTTTTATTAATTTATGTTTAAGAAAGACATATGCTTTGGATCCTTTTTTTATTTATTTTTTATTGCTTTATTTCCTTTTGGTTCCTGTCCTCTCAAGTTGTACAACTGTTCAAAATAGTGATGTCACAAAGTCCAGTAGATATCTTGGTTGTAAATTAAATACATATTAAAACATTGGTTATTGAACAGCTTTATGTTAAGATCCCGACTAAAACCAAGAAATGGGAATAGGAAAAGCAGAGGCATTTTGCTTGGTACTGTTACTGCACAGACTGTAGAATATGGCTTTACCATTTTCAACAACTGTACAAGGAGGAAATCTGTAAGCATAGATCCTTCAGTTTGCATAACTTTATATATTGTGTTTGAACAGCATTATGTTGCATTTGGGTTTTCTTTCACTCGCATTTTTTCATTAGCCAAAGGTAATTTGATATTGGTATGATTTATTCCAATATCTTCATCTAGAGTTAACTAACAAGTTATTTATTTATTTTTTTATTTATTATTTTATTTTATTTATTTATTTATTTATTTATTTATTTATTTTTTTTTATTTATTTTATTTTTTTTGTGAATATTACATGTCTGGACATGACATGGATGATCTATTTATGTCATGGTATAGTATGTTCTGTTTATTCCTATTACATAGTTATAGTAAAACATGAAAGAGATTGAAAAAGAGATTTAGTTTGGTTTTTATTTATTGAGGGTTCTTATGTATGTATATTGGTGTTATTGTTTTGTGGTGCCGCTGGAATATTGTTGTAGTTGTCATAGTCCAGAAGCTGTTGTTTATTGTGTGATTGTACTGTGGGAGTGTGTTGACTTGCAGGTTTGCAATGTCTGTACCGTTCTTGCAAGTAGTGGTGTCACACAGTCTAGTGAATTTCATGTTCATAGATTTAATACAAATCAATCTGTGGACTAATTATTTACTTTGTATTAATAGCTCCACAAAGACCAAGAAGAACTGAGGATATGGTGGGTGGAGCTAATTATATGTATTTTGTGTAAAGCATTTTGTACAATACTGTATGACATGACTACTTTGGACAACTGTGCAGTGTGGACAACTGTTTGTACCTTTAAAGGAAGATCCATATCCTCCTTCTAGTCTTTGTATTTAGAAGGAAAAAGTGAGCCATTTTATCTGAAGGCCTAATTTTATTCTTGTAGTGAGGACAGACATGAAGTATAACATAATTGCATTGTTTTCTGTGAGCCATTTGAATGTTTGTTTTGAAAAGAAAATTTACTTGGCATATAAGAATGCATTGAATTCCAGCCTGTAGTTGTACTAAGAGTTGTATTCTCTTATTTTGGCATCATATCTTACTACTTTCAACTTGTAGCAGTAAAAGTTAATGCTGTTTTCATGACTGTAGTGATAGATTAACAAGAATTATGTCTAATCCATGACAAGACGACCATGAAAACCTAAGTAATCATGCCTGTGACCTGTGAAGATAGTCCTCATGACAGAACAAAGTGTTTTAAGAACACATGAGCAAATGACAAAAGTTGTGCAATGAATTGTGGTTACCCTTTTGATCAGCAGCTTTGATCAGCAGCTTATGTTAAAAGAATGTTTTGTGATTTTTGTTACACTTTCAGGATTTGTGAGAATTCTAGGAATGCTAAGTGGTGTGTTAAGTTTATTGAATATAAACTTGGATGTCTGTGCCTTCAGTGGTAGTGAGGCGTTGCAGCACAGGGACACAGAGACTTTATCTAGATTATTTCTTTCTATGTACAAGACAGTTCATGTAAGACAGTTTGATGTGTTGCAGAATTATTGCTGGAAAATAGTCCAGTATAAAAGTTAAAAGGAATATTCAATCATTGTATATTTCTATAATTTTCAGAGCATTTGCCATATCCTCTAAGGAGTGTGATCATCAAGTTTTGTTTATTCATTAACCAAACATGCCATATAAAGTCTGTTAACTAACTTGCAGCATCACGTTCTGTCTTTTTTTTTGTAGCAACTCTGAAAATTGCCATATTACTGAGGTGAGCTGTGTAAATTTTCCTTCACATTCCACACCTGTGATACCAAGGCACATATTATTAGCAAGTAGGTCTTACTATTATGCTATAATCTCCATTTAATATCTGTAGTCACACTCCATTCTTCATCATCATTATCATCACCTCAAGCTGGTTCAGGATGTCTTGCTGTACAGGCCAGCTTGTTATTTCTGTCAGTCTCCACATCTACACGCCATATTAACTCATTTTGTCTTTTGTCTCTTGAAATCTGCCCAGATGTTAATCAGGTTCTTGTATCTCATAATTTCACTCATATGAATTACTGAGTCTGTCTCAGTCACCTTGTGTTGAGAGACCGGAGGTCATCTTCTCATAAGACTCTGCACCTATTTTAAGAACTAGTTTCTTAGTACCTTCTCCTTTATAAAATCTTTTTTTTTTTTATCAAGTTTAAACCTGTTACTTTGTGTCCCATATCAATTACTCAACTTGATGACCTTGTATGCATCACCCTTGTTTTGTTCTTATGGCAAGAGATAGAAGATTGATGTAGACAAGGTCATGTTTTTTTTAAAGTTACATTATGTTAGAACATAATGAATACTTATGTTGCCTTAAGGGAGATGATAAATTGATGAGGAGATAGATACAGTAGATAGGTACTCAAAGGTCCTTCACCTTCCAGGCACTAGAAAATCTATGCTGCTGCTCATGGTAGTGAAGTCTTATTTAACTTTACTTTTATTATATTAGACAGTAGTATAAGCATCATCTGCAATCACCCAACTATTTGACTGAAGAAGTATTGTCATGTTCCAGTTAGGAGCGTCATGGAAACACAGATGAAATTATCTAAAAAGTAGCTATGAAAGGGAATGGGAATGAACAGTTGGGAGGACAGTGGTACCTTACTGATCAGACTGAAATGATCACCAGGCTCTTTGTGGATTGTGGTCAGCCTTGACAGTCTTGTCACTATAGCTCATTAAGTCATGATATTGGATTAGTAGTTTGGTATTCTGAGTACTATATCATGGAGAAGTACAGTATTGGGGCCAGGATCTTGATAGCTAGAAACTGATTAACCTAAACATGGCTGGATTTATTTATTTTTTGACATTTGAAAGATACACTCACATACAACATGTTACTTTATAGTGTGCAACTGTTTATACACCAAACCAAGATATGGGTAAAAAGTTGTTTATAGATTTTCATTCAGTCCCTAGGTACTGATACCTTTTTGTCCAATGTACATAGCTTATGGGATATTATATACCCTGAAAAATAAGAATTTACCTATTTGCATGAGAATTACTATGGTCACAGGTATGAGCTTTGAATGTAAGAAAACCAGACCGAGCTAACAGTGTGTGCGTGTGAGTACTATTTAGTATTTTCACTGTTCTGATTTGTTTTTAGATCTCATTGTGTTGTCAGATATCCTAATGAAAACCATGTGATACATAGTTGTAAGCTTGATTTAAGTAATTCACATTTGTGGTTACTGATGATCACAAGAGTTTATAGGATATTTGTATAAATAGCACAGTTGTGGTCACAAATCTAGTGATCTGACACTCTTTTACTCTGTGTTTACCATTTTCCCTCAATCTTATGTCTTTTGATCTGATGAGAATATTCTTGCTAAACTTGGTAATTCACACATTTTCAGTAGTTCAAGGGACTTAATCCTCTTCATGAAAACATCAAGAAATTGATCTGAAGGTGAAATGAACCTGTGTGAGGATACTCAAGGTAACAAATTCAGCATAAGTGTATTACCAGTCAGACCATAAATGATCAACAGAACTGAATTGGATTTTTGTTGGCCTTGACTGTCCTTCCACAGCAACAAGATTACAGAAAGTGGAGAACACAGTGAAAGTGAGTGTAATGTGTTGCTCTGCCATTACCTATTTGTGACTATACCAGAGCTCTTCAGCATTATAAGCATTGTGGAAGAAATTGCTTAGCTCAAGGGAAGAATGATTCTATCTGTTAGTTCATCATATTCACATTTCTCTGCTATTTTTGTTGATTGCTTATTGTTTTGACTTTATTTGACCTATCATGAAACACACAAGTTTATGAAAGTGTCTCTGTGTTTGCTGTAAAGGCTTTTATTGGGTATAAAGTTTCTCTCTCTCTCTCTCTCTCTCTCTCTCTCTCTCTCTCTCTCTCTCTCTCTCTCTCTCTCTCTCTCTCTCTCTCTCTCTCTGTGTGTGTGTGCGTGTGTGTGCGCGTGCACGCGCACGTGTGTGTTAAAGTATTGCGAACAGGTATACTTAAAATTTGACAAAGCATTTTATTCACAAGCATGTCAGAAATATTGTCTTGTTGCATAATGTAATGTTCTGCTGATTTCTCATGGCTTGGACCAGAGAAAGTCTTAGCCAGCTTTGTCTAATGGCTTTTGGTAGACAGTTTGAGGACAAATGTAATCTAATTCATTCATCCAATTAACATGAAGGTATTGCGTCAAGCACCATATTCTCTAATGTTTTTTAACCGTGGCTTTTTTGTACACATTCTCATGGAAATTATGTTTTCACTTTTTTTCTATTACATTGATAGTTTAACAAGGATTCTTTATCATCACTGGAAAAAAAAGTATCCATGAAAATCTTCCTAATCATCTCTGTTACCATTGAAAATAGTTTTGATGAGAGCAAAGCATTTCAAAATACAGAACTTAACAGTATCTGTGAAGCAGCAGTGTTAATACAGCTCTCAGTCAGGAAGATTTGACAGTAGTTGTTTCTGGGGGTGCAGGTAAAGTAGAAATGTTATTCAAATTCTAATTCCTTGTATCAATAACTTATAAAGTTTATGAAATACACTATTTTTTGTGCAAATTTTTATTTATTGATGACCACCCATCAAACAGTGTTGTTTGCATGGGGATATTTGTAATGCTTCTTTGAGAAAAATAGCTCTGTGACATATTCAACAATGATAGATGAGTGACTTCCAAAAGTGCTATGTCCACTTGCTTCCATGTAATTATTAAGAAAAATTCTTAGGATCTGATATACTTCTAAATGTGACAATAGAATGTACATAGATTTTACCAAATACATATAATTTTATATAAGTACAGAACAGTAAATGTTTGACAAAGTTAAGTCTTTCAGCTCCTTGGAATGACATTCAAAAGCCTTGCCAGATCATTCATACCTATTTGAATGAGTGTGAAAAGAGCGAGAGCAAGAGGAAAAAACAAAAAGATATGTCGATATTAGAAGTGAAAGTACAACAGGTGTGAATGCACAAAGCCATCCGCGAGAACCTTTCCCTTCCCGGATACGAAACTCGGAACCTGTTAAAGAAATGTCACAAGAAAAATCCCAATAAGTCCCACTAAAACTTGATAGAACCAGATATAGCTGGGCGCAGCAACACAAAGCTACGTGATGGTTGAGGAAATGCCTAACGTACACCAAGCACACAAACTGCCTGTGTGAGTGGCATTCCTATTGAGAGTGTTCTACGCCCCACCTCCACTATACATTACAAAGATTCTATATAGTTGAAGTAACGTAAGTTCTAATTAGCAAAGCAGATGAAGGAAAGGTGCTGTAGCTGTTATGTCGCGGTAGGAATAAATCTGTCCTGCTAACAACCTGATCCAGAGGCTTCAGTGTGATAAGCCGTCAGCAAGGATGATTGGTGAGGGTTTAGCCTCGATGTCTTACCGCAGCGTCGTCGAGAGGCTTCAGTCACCCAGTTATAAGAGTATAGACGTTGGGTGGACGTCTTTTAACTCTGTGGTATCCACCAACGGATGGTATGGGTAAAAATGAGGAAGCAACTGAGGCTCACATGAGAGTCGGCGGAAATACACAAAGCAAGCAGAGATTAGAGACATCAAATACTATATAGGTACATCACAATATGTACTAAAGGTAGGAATAACTCTGGTATAAGTGGAACACCTTAGTGACTAGGTATGTAGTATACATTTCTCCCCCTCACCGTGGAAGTACACCATTGCATTTAATTAACCACAGATCTCACCAAAAGGTACGAAATACTCTTGCTACCAGTAATGTCTTAGAATTATACCTTCAATCTAAGCTTGAGGAGAAAGTCCAAAGATTACACACACACACACACACACACACACAGGGGTATTGGTATGCTGCATAAAGTCGTTGAAGTGAAATAGAGCAGCTGAACTTTTCTATGTGGATATACAGCCAGCACAGTCCAAAATCTCGCTATACGTATCACATGACCTGAAAAAGATGTGAAAGTCTACGCGGAGAGTACATATGGTTTCATCGATCAATTACGCTTTGAAACAAGTTTACTTCAAATAGAAATGAGAAGTTCACTGATGCTGCTACGGTTTTCCTTTACAGCTGGTCAATTAGTTACAGGGAACAGAACAAAATATACAAGTCTTTTGTCCTGGAAGCACATTATCATCACAATCAACCTCGTCATCATAACTAGGTACTGCTACGACTACTACTACTACTACTATTACTACTACTACTGCTACTATAATAATAATAATAATTATAATGATAATAATAATAATAATAATAATAACAATAATAATAATAATAATAATAATAATAATAATAATAATAATAAATAGTAATAATAGTGATAATAATGATAATGATAATGATAATAATAATGATGATAATAATAATAATAATAATAATAATAATAATAGTAATAATAATAATGATACTACTACTACTACTACTACTACTACTACTACTACTATAATAATAATAATAAATGTTATTATTATTATTATTATTATTATTATTATTATTGTTACTATCGTCATCATCATCATCATCATCATCATAGTCATGCACTGTTTCGGTCTGTCGGAATAAACTTGCAGTGAAGATTTTCTATAGTTGTAAAGGATATATTTTCATAATGGTAGCCAAATAGATATTAAATAACGGAGATATTATTCATTATAACCTAATAAATAATCTATGTAGCTTTTGAAATTAGTCCTGAGCGAACAAAGCATCTCAGAGAACACAAGGGAGGGCTGCACGGGCAGTAAAGGGCGAAGTGGCACCTGAAGTGCGGCTGCCAGCTGATGGTTGGTGGAGTCATCTAGCGTTGCCTCTATCAACCAAACCATGCTAGTGATGCGAGGTACGGCGAAGTGGGAGGGTGCCGCGGCTCTTGCTGCTGCTTCATGACCACCTCTTGAACATTGTCGCGTGCTCTGTGTATCGGATTTCGTGCCAACAAACGAGGCATGTGATACTAGCGGGGACAAGTGCTGTGCGGGAAATAATTGAATGTCGCCTGTTCTCAACCCCATAGACATGGATAGGTAGTGAAGAGATTCTGAAGGGCTTGAATCTGTATTAACGTTGTGACTAAGCCGCCAGAGAAATAATCCGATGATAATCTAAACAGATGAGTGTGTGTGGAGGTGGTGGAAACAGTGCCAGGCTTGCTCTGCCTCTGCATGACCGCTGGGCCTCGCCGGACACCCTGTTTGTTGTCATTACTAAAATACTCATCACGTCACATTGATCACACTGTCAACTCACAATCATCCTCGGAACTCAAATTTCTTGCCCAGGACTGAAATTAGCTAAGGCACACAAGAGAAAGAGCCATGCCAGAGAATCGAGCCGTGGTCAATGTTAAGTGAAGGTGTAGGACGGCCGATGCAGCCCCGATGTAACGACCCTCTGCTCTACTTCCACTAAAGCAACACACACAGGCTGTGGAACACGGCGTTACTGTCCTGTTTCTTGAGTATAACATGAATATAAGCCATGGTGCTTAACGAAGAACTGTGCAAGAAAAGAAGAATGTTATAACGCAGGGATCCTTCCACTAGCCCACGCTCTCCCCTGTGAACGAGACCCTCCCATCTGAGTGTTAGGTGAGTGTGTATTCCCATGTCCACCCTTGTCCACCTTTGCCCCTTGTAACTAAGGCCCCATATTTAGAGACGCTTTGTTCTTTCATCAAAATAAGGTTAATTATTTTGGTTCTAATGGATATCATTTCACATAGACGAGGCGGAATGTTCGTTGAACGATCACTGCAATCCTGAAAGCATCATTGAGCAGTGAGCACTTTGACTGAGAATAATCTGATGAAATAGTGTAATATCTACTGTAAACTCTCATTAAGCTGTTAGATTCTACAATGCTGCAGTACATACATTGGCAGGAAAACTAGCTACAGTGTATGAGGAGCGAAAGGTGTAATGTTTGTGAGGGAAAGTACAGTACAATGCTTACTGGTTTGGTAATGTGTGTAGGTGGAGGACCAGTGTGGGGGTTAGACGCTATTGAATATTGTGAAGGGAGAACATGCTGGTGGTCTTGTGTGTGTGTGTGTGTGTGTTACCTCCCTGAAATAGTTAGCGCTAATTGAGACCTATCAATGGGCAAGGCTTGCTCAGTAACCGCTCAACCAGTGGGGAAAAAAAAATCTTTAGCACCTGTCCAGTAATAGCAGGACGTTCTCCACTGGTGTGTGTGTGTGTGTGTGTGTGTGTGTGTGTGTTTCACTGTTTGATCTGCTGCAGTCTCTGACGAGACAACCATACGTTACCCTACGGAACGAGCTCTGAGCTCATTATTTCCGATCTTCGGATAGGCCTGAGACCAGGCACACACCACAGTGTGTGTGTGTGTGTGTGTGTGAGAGAGAGAGAGAGAGAGAGAGAGAGAGAGAGAGAGAGTGTGTGTGTGTGTGTGTGTGTGCGCGTATGAAGTGACATCATGGAGTACGATGGGATGTTCTTGGTTTTGATATTTTATAGGACATGTCTTTGAAACCTTTATTAACACACACACACACACACACACACACACACCCGGTAGCTCAGTGGTTATAGCGCTGGCTTCACAAGCCAGAGGACCAGGGTTCGATTCCCCGGCCGGGTGGAGATATTTGGGTGTGTCTCCTTTCACGTGTAGCCCCTGTTCACCTAGCAGTGAGTAGGTACGGGATGTAAATCGAGGAGTTGTGACCTTGTTGTCCAGGTGTGTGGTGTGTGCCTGGTCTCAGGCCTATCCGAAGATCGGAAATAATGAGCTCTGAGCTCGTTCCGTAGGGTAACAACGTCTGGCTGTCTCGTCAGAGACTCCAGCAGATCAAACTGAAACACACACACACACACACTCTCTCTCTCTCTCTCTCTCTCTCTCTCTCTCTCTCTCTCTCTTTCATTCACACACACACACACACACACTCTCTCTCTCTCTCTCTCTCTCTCTCTCTCTCTCTCTCAGGGCTATGCTATCAAAACCAGGAGCGGATAGTGTAAAATTTTCAGTAAAACTCATAATTTTCCAGTATTCTTCGACCTTTACCAATAGAATGTGTTCACTTCATATTGTTTAGTGTGCGTATATGTGTGTGTGTGTGTGTGTGTGTGTGTGTGTGTGTGTGTGTGTGTGTGTGTGTGTGTGTGTGTGTCCGTTTGAAACATAAGATTAATTGATACATAAAAGTCACTTCTCCCTCTGAAATTTGTAAGGTCAGGAAACGAAGAGGAAAAGAAAGAGAAGATTTGCGAAGATGCGGGTATTTATTCTCTTGCAAGTCGAGTTTTTTATATATATATATTTTTTTTCGTTTCTGGTCGAACTGTTCTTCCCTTACCGGACTTTTATCATATACATTCATTCTTTTATTTATTTTGTTAGTGTAAGAAAACGAAGCAGAGAGAGAGAGAGAGAGAGAGAGAGAGAGAGAGAGAGAGAGAGAGAGATTTTGTCAAGTGAAACAAAAAAAATAATTGTGAGAATTGAGAAAGTAAGTTGTGTACATAATACCTCCTCCTCCTCCTCCTCCTCCTCCTCCTCCTCCTCCTCCTCCTCCTCCAGATTTCTTTTCTTTTCCTATTATTCTTTGTTTTATTTATTTTTTTCCTTGTTCACCCACCCACACTCTCTCTCTCTCTCTCTCTCTCTCTCTCTCTCTCTCTCTCTCTCTCTCTCTCTCTCCAGGTTAGCTGTTGGTTCTTCCGTTGTGTTCGTTTGCGTGTGTAGAATAATCATGCAAGTACTGCCAGTGGTTGCCTGCTTGTGTTGCGTCACACGTGGCTAGGGATGGTGAGCTGCTTACTCATGTATTCTTAACTTTCCCTAACTCATTACCATCTTCCTCTCTCTCTCTCTCTCTCTCTCTCTCTCTCTCTCTCTCTCTGCATGACCTTCACTTCTCCCCCTCTCTTCCTTTCTCCATGTACAAATCTCTTCTCTCTCTCTCTCTCTCTCTCTCTCTCTCTCTCTCTCTCTCTCTCTCTCTCTCTCTCTCTCTCTCTCTCTCTCTCTCTCTCTCTCTCTCTCTCTCTCTCTCTCTCTCTCTCTCTCTCTCTCTCTGTGTGTGTGTGTGCTTTCCTGTTCTCCCATTTCTCCAATTTTGTTTGACTATCCCATGTCTCTCTTCCTTCTTGCATCTTCCCATTCATCCCTTCCTCCCCTTTTTTGTACACATTTCTTCTTTCCTCCCTTCCTTCCTGTACCGTTGTATTCTTTTTTTATCCTTTTTTCTACCTTTTTTTTAAATACCTCTTCCCACATGGTAACCGCTCGTCTCCTCTCTTTCCTATGTTTCTCTCTTCCTGCGTATCTATCTTGCCCTTTACGTATTTCTTTCCCTGTGCATTTGTAGCTTGAGAGAGAGAGAGAGAGAGAGAGAGAGAGAGAGAGAGAGAGAGAGAGAGAGTTGTTTTAGTTGATCCTGTAAGTAAGCGCCGTTCTTCCTATGGATCTTCTTACGTGGTGATAAGTTAATCCACCGAGAATCAGAAGTGGTGGAAGACTGACTGAAAAAAAAAGTAAAAAAAAAAAAAAAGGCAGGTACTGTTCCCATGATTTCGTTAATCGAGTGATTTGTTTATCTATTTCTTTATTATTCTTTCCTTCTCCCCTTTTCTCTTCCTTCTTTTGCATTTCTGTCCTTTTTCCCTCTTCTGAGTACCTATTTTTGTGTGTTCTGACTTCTCCCTTTCATCCTTTGCCTAATTATCTCTCCCTTTTTTTCTTTCCTTCCTCACACTTTTTTTCTCGCTTATTTTGACTGTTCTTCCTTTCTTCCTTCGCTATCTATCTCTTTTATCCTTCCCTTCTACACCGTTTTTTCTTGTGTTCTGACTGTTCTCCCTTTTTTCCTTTCTCCTATCTATTTCTCCCTTTTATCTTTCTTCCCTGCACTTTCTTTCTCGCTTGTTTTAACTGTTATATCTTTCTTCCTTCGGCTATTCATCTCTTCCTTTTATCTTTCTTCTCTGTACCTTTTCTAGTGTATTCTGATTGTTCTCCCTTTTATTCCTTTCTCATATTTATCCCTCCCTTTTATCTCTCCTCCCTGCACTTTTTTCTCGCGTGTTTTGACTGTTCTCCCTCTTTTCTAACGATCTCGCCCTTTTAATTTTTTTTCTGCACTTTTTTTTTCTTTCGTCAGTGTTAGCTTGAAGAAATTATGCTCTGGGTGACTTTTCCCGGCTCTCAGTAAACGTTGTTCTTAATTCCTTAAGTATCATGCCGCGTTTACACATTCATTCTGCTTACTATTGATTTTTTTACAGCTTCGGAAACTCGTGTGAGGATTGAAATAGTGAAGACTCTGGCCAGTAATTTTTTGACCTCCATAGGCCCTTCCTAATGTCAATAAAATGGTCTAATCGTACACAAATCTCAAGATAAAATTGTGTCCCCACTACTGAAGGGGTTAACACACATGGCTAAGTAATCTGTGCTTGCTTCTTTTCGCGTTACTGCACAGTGTGATAGTTTCGTTGTTATTGTTGTTTGTTATTCACATTTGCCGTGTCATCAAGAGACGTGTGTAAGTATGACGAGTGCCTTGGATATAGCTTTTTTTTCTTTGTCTTCCATCAATATTAGTCTTTGTGAGTTTTATTAGTATACACATAGTGATGGGACAGGAGTTTTGTGTCATGCGCCATACTCAGAAACGCTTCCCTCTTTCACCGCTATCATTTTCAAAGACTGCAGAGACAATTAGCCGAGTTCTGTAGAGTATTTGTCTTGTTGATAATGCAGAAAACTTGTTATGTCAATAGAATTAGAGAAAGATCCTGAAGAGCCTCCGAGGGGTCTCGAGGCGCACGGGTTCGAATCCTGTCCATAAAAAGTATATATCTCCTTTAGCCCATAAATTCCCGTGAAAAGCCCACATGATACAAAAAAAGAAAAAGAAAAACCAGTCTCACTTCAACTATAGCCCTTTGAAAATAGTGAAGGTGCAGCACGGAAGTGTTTCAGAATTGGGTCCATTGTGAGATTGCCTTATTGCTTCTCATCTTTTATTGGTTCGAGGCGTACTAATGATACAGCCTGGACTTTGACGGCGCACTAACTCTACAGTGAGTGTAATATATAAGCTTGTTGCGGAGGATTCCACTGACACAACGGTACACATTAGACTTAGGGCTGGCCATAATAGTATAGTACGAGTATGTGTGCACACGTAATTAGAACAGCGGTGAAGTAATACCGTAATAATAATGATAATGATGATAATAATAATAATAGTAATAATAGTAATGATAGTAATAAATAATGTTTTTATTATTATTATTATTATTATTATTATTATTATTATTATTATTATTATTATAATAATTATTATTATTATTATTATTATTATTATTATTATTATTATTATTATTATTATTATTATTGTAGTTATTGGTGTTGTTTTTATTATAAGTTATGACCGAACTAATGAGCACATAAAAATCAAATATATATACTTTCCAGATGTAAATTAAACAGACTTGATATATAGAACATTTGCACCTGTCAAAATTTACATATCCTATTCGATGTCAGAGGGCGCAGACTCTCAAAACGTACCTTAGCTATTAAGTCTTCGAGGTGTGTCTAATTATCTACGAATCTTTTAGGGAACATGCATTTTAAGTGGCCTTTATTTTGTACCTATTTCTCTGTTTCCCTTGGCTAGTTTCCCTCTTGCATTAAGAGAGAGAGAGAGAGAGAGAGAGAGAGAGAGAGAGAGAGAGAGAGAGAGAGAGAGACACACACACACACACACACACA